>NC_046666.1:87975855-87987327 GCF_010883055.1 Belonocnema kinseyi | reverse complement strand
TCCCCTGCCGAGTGAGTCACGCCTACCCCGAAAGGGAAATGGCTTAATGGTATAATAATAATAATAATAATAATAATAATAATAATAATAATAATAATAATAGTATTTACAGAGCTCTATCACATTTCTAAGGTTTTTAATTGACAGAAAATATCAATACACTTTTTGGAGAAAATATCCCGAAATATATCAAATATTCTTCCAAATTATTCTACGGAAAAGTATGTGCTCCTTCTTTTTTTAATCTAGATTGCCTACAAAAACAATTTTATTTTAAAACACTGCAAAATGATAATTGTTCAATGTCCAGCCGTAAAGTTTTCTATTCTTTAAGTTCGAATTTGTTAAGTTTCATTGGGTACACCTAAACACTGCCTTTATGACCTTCTCAAATGCGATTAAAAAAAAAACAACAACATATTTTTGTTACCCTCGTTAATTGGTCAACGGCCTATAAGTTGACTGGGACTGTCGTACCAGCGCGACTTTTGGTAGAATATATTCTGCGTTTTGCTCGCGATGCGTGTGGGCTTCTAGCTGCGACACGAGTCAGGCCCAGGAAGAGATGTACGAAACGCCTACACAAGCGCACGGTCAATGGCCTCTGCACACCAAGGTCTTATACATATCTTGCGCGTGCAATGCCACATGACATAATATTTTTCGTTTATTCCAGGCGAGGGCAATATTCTCCTGCAAGCATTTCAACTGAGAGAATACACGTGTTACGCTTACCACCAGGCTTACATTTGCAAACGTGTACGTCATTCTCCTTATCTTCATCAAATCATCTTTCAATCGTACCGACCTTACAATTAACGATATTTATTATCAGATCTTAGTGAATTTAATATTGGAAATTATTAAAGAAAGTTCTATGAGATCACGAAAAAAGATTAATTGATGATAGTCATTTTGTCTACATAAATGTTTATTTCTAGGTCACTATTGAGTGCTGAGGAGAATATGAGGATATGTAATTAAAACCCACGATTAATCTGCCTAATAAGATAGATAATGCACTAGAACTTCACTATAGTCCTTTGACAGGCGAAAAGAAATGAGAAGTTGAAGCTTCACTCGGAAAAATATTGAGTTGAATAAATAATATATGATTATTATACGAACATCAACATATTTAGTAAAATTAACAAAACGACTCAACTAGAATAAATCAAACAATGTTGTTGAATGAAAAACATTTTTTTCTCAGTAAAAAAAAATATTTGATTTATATTAATTAATTATGAAGTTCACGTTGTGTCATTTCTTTTTGATCAGTAACTATATTTTATTTTTACTTACAAACATTACTACTTATATTAACAATTATAATTGTGGTGAATTTTAGTGACTGACTTCATTTTAACAATGTCATTGGTCACAGGGTATGACAAAAAATTCCTATCCTGATGAGCTAAATAATTTTTTTCTATAGGATGGAATTGTATTATCATGCGAGATTGTTTTTATCGCTGATTATTTCAATGCTGTAAACAAGTTCTAAAGCAGTGTTATTTTTTCAGTGCAAAAATTCTTATTCTGTTGTTCTAATTAAGAACACACACACATTTACTCTAGAAAAAGCGTTACGGAGGAGGCGGGAAACAAAAATTGCAGGAAAAAGCGTTAGGTATTTATTGAACGGCTCGAAATTAATTATTAGTGCTTTGGAATTACTTACTTTTCACACATGTCGTACAATATACTATTTCGCTTCTGTACTCTCAATCTGTCAGCATTATAAGTACATATTAAATTTGTGGCAAAAAGGGTTTTTATTCCCTAATTGAGAATTATGTGGAAAGCGCGGCTACCAAATAGTTTTTTTTGCAATGAAAAAATACAGGTCATTGCATTCACTTCCTTGTTGACTTTAGTGTCAACGAGCAACGATCCTAATTTGAGCATGTGAGCACAGCCCAAGGACAGGTGGTAAACGACACCTGGCGATCACCCTCTTTTTCTTGATACAAAGTCGTCATTCTCTTTCGCACGCATACTATGTTACTATCTCTATAAGTCTCCATATTTTCCTTGAATCTCTGAAGTAATATGTAATATAGTCGTGAGGGCGTTCTAATATTAAGAGAATAAACCCCGGCAGGGGCCCCTGCATACACGTTTTTTCGTATCACCTTCGTTATACCAATGTCATTATGTTAGATTGCTCGCTTCCAGTTCCACGTACGTCAAGCACAAGCAAGGTATAAATTACGAGATCGTGTCCGAAGATGGCCTACATATTCAACGAGCTGCAAGAAAAGGGTATGCGTTCTTTATGTTGTGTCGTAAAAAAAGGGTTCGACGGTCCACCATTTCCTTTACTCGCTGGATTCCTGCGATTCATCCTGCGATCCCTACATATCACAAAAAAGCCGTGAGAAGAAGTTCCATGACAAGTACTGCACGTGTTCCTAACGAGCGATTGTTTCATCTCTCTTTGATTATGTAGGATTATGCACGTGTAGGTGTTGGTTTCATTGAAAATTCACCAAGTGCTGCTGGCTACGTGCGAAGGGGGGAGAAATATTTGGACAAAAAGTTCGAGGTCTGATGTAACGGTTAGATGTTAGGTGTTAGCTGCTAGGCTAGATGCTAGATGCTAGATGCTAGATTTTAGATTCTAGAACTCCCAATACTACGTGGTCTTTTCGTTACCACTACTTTCTAATTATAACGTGCAGATTGAAAATACATACCAATGGCGCAGCGAATTGATTTCGAATATTTTTTTACGAAATTTCATTGCGCTAAAGCTAGATAGATCATTCTTTTACAAAAAAAAGTTTGAAAGGGATGAAAGGGCAAACTATGACATGCAGGTACTTGAATTAATAAAAGCTTAATTTGCTCAATAAGACGAATGCAGTAAAAAAAGAATGACTAAAATTGTCACAAACTTTTCTTACGAATTTTTTTTAAACTGAGAAAACAGAGATGGGCACAATACAGATTTTCTGCGAAATTTTTGATTTTTTTTTTGCCATTTCGTTTATGAAGTAGTGCCCTGAATGTGTAAAAGATCAGAAAGGTCGAAAAGGTTAGGAATTTTCACACGCATTCAGTTAATATACGTAAAGCTGGAGAGCCTTGAATGGGCTCATGTTTGTTCTTCTTGTTGACAGCTTTTCGAAGGAATGTATACCGATATTAAGTTGAATTCCGCAAAAATTTATCTCCATTTACACGGAAAAAAATGAGATTGAAGATTTCGATATTCAGTACTGAAAAATTAACGTTTATCTCAATGATTACCAAATTTCTCATAAAAGGGCGTTTTTCAGAAAAGAATAGAAAGCATAAATCAGTAGTATACTTTCTAGCATCAACAATGGAAATTTATATATCGTGTCGCAGTTGTCCGAAGGACGAAGTCTGAAATGAATTATAGTTTATAGTTTTCTATTGGAAACTCAACTTCATTTTCAGCAGTTAAGTAACTATTCCTAGATACCCTGCACCCAATAATGTTCGGGTAGCACAGAACCGAAGCTTATTTGCATGGTACCATAAGGGCATGTGATACTTAGAAAATTGTCGATTTTACCAGTTTTAGGTTCCCCCGGCTTTTTTCTAGAATAATAAATATTTTGTCTAAAAAATTTGGGAAATGATAGCGAACATGCTAACGGACGTCCCCACACACTTTTTTGGTGGGTTAATTAAAAAAAAGTGTTAATTTGTTCAAATTGTGATTAATTTGCATGGTGCTTAGGTATTAATATCGATTTCTTCAGTGTTAGATTCCCCCAAGTTTTCCCTAGGATAAGAAATATTTTATCTTTAAAATCTGGGAAATGATAGCGAACATTATGACGGACGTCCCCGCACATTTTTCTGTGTTTTTTTTCAAGCCTTATTTGTAGGCAATATAAAAAGTTTATTGCATAAATAATTGACAAATTATGGGAATGACAGAGCTGAAAAACGAGTTTAACCTCAAAATAATGGACATGCATACCAATTTTATTTAGCACAATACATTTTTGTTGTTATTATCTCTCAAAAAAGAGTACGGGGACGTCCGTTATCATATTTTATAGCATCTCCGAATTCAGTTTTAAAAAATTTTCAATTTTGTGGCAAAAAATCCGGGGGAACTGTACCCATACGATTGACCACACGACGAAGTATCACATGCCCATAAGGATATTCATTGTCTGTTACTTTAGCATCCAGAATAGCAGATTGCAGAGAAAAACTGATAAGTGCGATGGGAACCCGGGTTCATTTCTTAACAAGTACGTTTTTTTCATCTAAGTCATTTTTGTTTCAGCAAATGAATGAAAATGAATGACAAGGCAATTTTCATGGTAAAACCATAAAAAATCATAAATTATCGCAAAATAATTTGAAAAAAGTTGTATAGCTCATCAAGTTACACATTTTTTGTTTCAAACATTTTTATCTGTGAATGGTAGTTTTCGCGAAAATTAGTGATACGTCGATTTTTATGGGGAAAAAAACCTTAAGGGTAGGGGTTTGACCAACCTTATTTCTGTGAACAGTCACAAGGGAGTCTTCCCGTCCCCGCATTGGACCTGGAAAGGGGGTAGGGGATTGAACAAAATTAATTCTGTGACCAGCCACAGGGGTGCCTTCCCGCCCCCCCACAGGACCTGTAAAAAGGATAGGGGTGTGACCAACATTATTTCTGTAGCCAGTCAGAGGGGTGCCTTCCCGCCCCTCACAGGACTTGGGAAAGGTGTAGCGATTTAACTAACATTATTTCTTTGACCAGTCAGAAGGGTGACTTCCCACCCCCCCATGGGACCTGAAAAAGGGGTAGGGGCTTGACCCACATTATTTCTGTGAGCAGTCACAGGGGTGCCCCACACGGGACCTGGAAAAGGGAGTTTGACCAACATTATTTCCGTAGCCAATCACAGAGGTTCCTTTCCGCTCCCCATGAGAACCTGGAAATGGGTAGGGGGAAATGGTAACGATTTGACCAGCCTTATTTCTGAAATTAGTCACAGAGGTGCCTAATTACTTTTGTCGCCACTTAGGGCCTGTTGTCACGGTAATGTAACATGGTAATGCCACTAATTATCCCGGAAACTATCACTCGTAAAAAAATGCTTTAAAAAGAAAGTTTGTATCTCAATGAGATCTACAACTTTTGTCTTCAAAATTTTGCAGAATTTTGCGTATTGGCTGAGAAACTCCAAAATCCATGATGTTTATGGTTTTTTTTTTACATGAAAATCGATTCATCATTCATTTTCTCGGAAACTATTACTCGCAGAAAAAAATATTCGAAACAAAAAATATGTACTTGAATGGGAGCTACAACTTTTGTAAAGAACATTTTGCAAAATTTTGCATATAGGTTAGATAAACGCAACTATGGCTTTTATAGTTTTTTCATGTTTTCACCATGAAGACGGCCTGTTCGCAAATTTTCAATGTCAAATTCGTAATCAGCGTATCAAAGTACAAAAGTATGCGGAGTTTAATTAAAATCGGAGAATTCAGCTATTTGGAACTGCACCCCATATTTTTGGGTGTCTTTAAAAAATATTCTCGAAAATATTAACAATGCAGAAAATAAATAAAGTGAATGTTCGAGAATTTTGGCATTCAGTAAGTGATGTACGTGCATATTTTGTAAATTCACAAACAAAATAGTCTTAACGAATAAGTTTCAGAACCAGAACGCATCAATAATATGCTACTTCTGCTTAAAGTGTTGTATCTATCGTCATTTATTAATACATATATTCACATAGATTGAAGAGAGACGAAATTTGAGCGAAGCGGAACATAATTGCTGCACTTTACTTTGTTGTGGGAAACTTTTGTTAGATTAATTTCTTTGAGAAAGTGTAACAAGTGGTCCATGCAATTTCAGAGGAGGATAGGAAGACTCCGTCAATATAGAAGAGTATCGAAGTTAAATAGTCGAAAATCTATGTCTACCAGTATGTTGCGAGTATAGGAATGATTCCTATTGTGCAATAGACTCCGTGCGGTAGACGCTAGAGGAGTCGGACAGACCGCCGACAAGCTGTAATCTCTTTAGTTTCCTAAGGAAGTTAATATCGCGATTGCACTAGAATCAATAGCCTAATTTTAATCTGGAATTTATTTTACAACGCAACTTCAGTTATGAATAACTTGACTAGCAGAATATATCAGAATATGATTTATGAAAAAATTTTAGGCCTGTTTGGGTGAACAATAATTTTTATAGCTTTATTTTTTTCGTAGCTTCTGACGTTTGTCCAAAAATTGAATCTTTTATTTTTCGTGTTGTTTTTTTTTTAATAAAACTAAAACTATACGTTTTATTAAACAGCGATTCAGAACAAAGTGGATCTTATTTGAATGTACAATTTTGGCCAATTCATCTTTTTTCGTATCTTGAATAGTTTGACTAAAAACGGAATTTTTTATTTTGGGGCCATTCACAAAATACGTGATACGTTTTTCAGGAACGTCTGCCCCCCCCCCCACCCCTGCGTGATTCTTTTTCCAGTGGTCTTAATATGGGGTATGATACTTCGACAGCCAACGTTTTTTTTTTTTACTTTTTTCATATCGTGCGTTGTTTGGCTTGAATGTAAATTTTCTTGTTTTGTTTAATTTTGTAAATGCTGTAACTTTGATAATTTTTTTCTATAAAAAAAGTCATTAGTACTACGAACAGCCGTAAATAAAGTTTCTAAGTCTTGAAAAAAGTGGTCTCAAATTTTGTGAAAATGCTTCAACTTTTTGAATTTTTATCCAAAATAGGTAGCTAACGCACTTGACCATTAGTTTTCGACACTAAAAGAATATTTCCAAGGCTAATATAATACAGTAATTTTTTGTAATTTATCGTGATCAAAGACTGAAATACATACAGTCAGACATACAAACAGACACATTCTCAAAAATCTTTTTTGCAGATTCAGAAGGTCTAAAAACGTGGAATTTTGATAAAAATGGGAGTGGGGGGTCGCATTTTACCCAAATCTAATACCTTCTGTGATGAAAGTATAAAAATTGTTTAGGTTTAACAACTTTAGGCATTTCTTTCCATTGTGAAATTGAAATTTATATCTAGACTATTACAATTTGTGTAAATATTTGGTTTGCATTAAATAATTTAACATACAATATGGGACTCATTTGATCTCTTTAAGAAGTTAGTTAGCTCTTATTTTCAAATCAACTTTAAAATCGCTTGAAAATTGTGGCCAGAATCTTATTTTCAACATTATTTCGTTATTTTGTTCCAATGCGGAGCGGTTGGAATTTCTCAATTTGATATTGTTCATATTTAAAACAGACGAATTTATAAGTTATATAATGAAGATTTGCAATATAAAATTTGTGTATGTAAAGCCGAAACACTGTAAACTTGAATAAGTTATCCTAAATAGTAAATTGTAAGGCATCCAAAAAGACGTTGCTGCCTCGATATACACGATATTTTATGTAATAAGACTGTGGATTCCGAATTTTCTCATGATATTACGTCTCAGGTTTAAGGTTAGTTTATAAGGACAAGTACTGCTCAGAACAGTACGCTCGGGTCAAAGTAACGAACGGTCTTTCCCCGCGGACGGTAAAGTGCACTTTACCAGCCTATGCCTGTAAAGTATCCCGCTACCAAAAATTACCTACGTTACTGCTCCAAACCACGCCCGGAATGCGAGGAAAATATACTCGTGTTACATAAAATTTTTTAAAATGTTGCACATTTCAAAACTGAATTGTAAGTATTAGGGTTTAAAAGTGAATGTACACTTTTTAAAATTAAAAAGTTTCTGATTGCAGGAATAATGTTTGCCTCAAACAAATAATACTCAAAAAAAAGCAACTTATAATTTTTTTGAGCTTCTAAAAAAACAATAGGTAATAATCTTTTCGAAATATTACTATTAATTACAATTATTACTAACAAACGCGTTCGTTTATTTATCGCCTGAATAACACGCTCAAGAATTTTTTCTTTGTATAGCTTTGAGATAGCTGCACGGACAAAAATATGATTGGAAGTCTCGCTCTTCAGTGTCTAGAATTTGGATCTAATTCCCAAACAAGTTTACCTTATTCAGGATACGAAAACAATGAATTATTAATCGCAAATATTTGAGTTGGAAGTCAAATAGAAAGGACAAGTGGGCACGCAATTCGGAAACGATAGGGTTGCCCGACGCTTTGATTTGTCAGCAATTGTTCTGATTTTTTACCTTTGGCACTGATTCACTGATTTTTCATGAACCGGAACGGCAATTTTTTGATTTTTTTTTTACTTTTTTGCACTATTTCGTCTACACTGAGAAAAAGATCTGTTTGAATCAAATATATTATGTTTGAATCAAAAATATTCTTTCTTTGTTATACAGTCAAACATACATAGGTTTAATTGAAACAAATTTTGTGGTTGATGATACATTTTGGATTTAAATATAAATTTTGTTTGAAATAAATAAAACACTTGTTTAAGTTAAACGGGTTTTCTGTTAAATTAATTGCAGATTTTGTTCAATTTAAATCAATTTACATTTTGATTTTAAAAAGGAATTTGTTTTCAATAACCCATGTTTTTCGCTATAGTGACTGCAACAGCTATAGGTTAGAAGACACTTTAAATATCTTCTAGCCTGAAATAAAGCCTTAAGTATTTTTAATAGGGTTAAGAATATAGGAAGAAAGTAGCTTTTCTTTAAAATTTCAATTAAATCGCTGGGTACGTCCTAGATTTGGCGCAATTTTCTCAAAACATCTTACATATATGTCTGAAGTTACTTAGAAATAAAACTGGCGACTGTCTCGAATTGGTGAAAAACCAACCATTAAGTAGCTCGCCCAATGTAACTTGCAAATTTCCAAGGCTTCGCTTAGGTACAGCCTTTACATTACTGCTTACACACCCCGCGAACAAACACGCTGACCCATTCAACGATTCAACCACCATTTTGACTGCCTAAAACTAAGTGACGCTGCAGCGTCCCGAAACTGAAGCGGATGCACAAAGAAATATTATTTTTTTGAATCAAACAAATACGTTCTTTAATTTAAGTATAATACGTTTAAACAAAATTATTCTTTGGCTTCATGAAATCATTTATTTGAATCGAACAAATCGTATCAAACAGATAGTTTCTTTTATTTAATGAACATCAATATCTTCCATATATTAAAATTAAACAAATGTTTTATTAATTGAAATAAAGAACGTGTGCTGAATAAAAAATATGTATTCAAAGAAATCTTTTTGCTTGAATTACAAAGATCTTTTTCTCAGTGTAGTTTCCTGTTTGACATGGCCAATGCTTATTAGCCTGATTCATCAAATTGGATTAATTTTTTTACATTCTCAACCTAATGCGAATGTATTGGTTTTATGTAAAATTTCATTTAGCCGAATGAAAAATTTCATTCGTTCGAAAACATATTTTGGTAAATGAATTCTCCAGTTTTTCAATTAGCCATACATTTCCACCGTAGATAGAATCTGAAAAAATGTGGTGATCGGTGTTTATCGTTCCTTCTCAGCATTGGTTTCTTGCTTGAAATTCTTTTTTCTACTAGTCGAAAATGAAGATAAGTATATTATTATAAATTATAATCACATTAAATAATTTTTTCAATGTACGGGACTCCCTTTTTTGTACTTCAACTATTCAAATTTTACACACGATAACAGAACTTTTTCTATTCGAGTACATTGTGTTTTGAATCAATATTATATCAACTCTGTGTTATTTTAAAACTATATACCGCGTCTTAGAAACCAATAAATGTTTATTTCCATGCGAAAAAAATTGTTTCAAAGAAATGTTTATTTTACCAAAAAGTACGCGTGTTTCAATCAAACAATCATATGTTTGGTTCAAATGAACCTTTTAGTCAGTCTGACTTATTTTTATTTGTATGTAATAATTATCTTCTTACACTTATACCATGCGTCTTTACATTACAGAACTCACGTATCCTATCAAATTCTTATTTATCACAGTCAATAATAAATCTCTTTTGCTCAACGAATATTTTAGTGTCAAGTAAATATTTCTTTGCCTAAGCATTGCGGCGTTCCTTACATCCAAACAAAAAATTGATTTAATCTTAATCGATTTCTTCTGCCACATTCTACTCTACCATTTTTTTAAGTCAAAAACATTTCTTTTGATTTAAGTAAGTTTTTTCCTCAGTGCTGGAGTCATTCCTGTATAGTCCAGACGCCCAACCCCATGTCCGTCAGATTGACGAGGTCCATTCGTTTTTTTAAATTCTTATGTCAAATAATCTCCAGAATCGAAAATTGTGTAGCTGAACTCTGGGAAATGTGCCATTCTCGAGATATACATTAAACATTTCAAACTTTACGTTAAACATGTAAAGTTTGAAATTATTGACATTTTTTCTCCTCTTGTTAGCACAAACTCAATTAAAGTCAAATAATTGACAAAAAATGTTTTTATCAATAACCAAAAAACTATTTTACGAATGAAAAAAAGTAACACTCTTTTGAAAGAATCAACTGAAATTCACATTTTTGTAGTGGACACTGTTGCTCCAAAGTTAATAATTTGCAACATAACAGATCTTTTTTTATAAGTCATGTTATAGCGTTACAACAAATAGTCATTTTTCATTAAGTGAATTAGTTCTAGAGAAACAAAATTTCAAGAAACTATACTTACCTACTTGATAAATATAAGAATAACTGAAATGATCAATAAATTGTTCAAATTTATGCAAATTGGGATGATTAATTTTCTCACTTTGAATTGATGTAACTATTTCTGAAAAAGACATAAAGTTATCAAACTTGATGCACTTATTCTTTATAAAGTTTTACTAAAATGATTATGTGGCCCAAAATTTCGAAATTCAAATGTATGAACCTATACAATTATTTAAATTTTGAGCAACAATCTCTGCTTCAGCGCGTAATAGAAAAACGGAAAATTTCAATATTAAAGTGGTTCGAAAAAGCAGAATTATGGAAATCGTAATTGGAACTATATGAAAAAGTACAGTGTATTATGAACCTCAAAAAGTAGAAATAATTTGGTGCCCATTGATGAAAACCTTCAACTCGAGCCTCAGCAATATGTGCTTTAAAAATAATTTTTTTCATGGTTTTAATATTTCCGTGTACGTCAATTTTAATAGAAATGATTTATGTCTTAAACTTCCCTGCAATGCTTTTCAGCTTTCAGACTAACTTTTTTAAGCAATAGTTTATGTTCAATGGATCCCTGTTTATAAGAATGTAATCTACGGGGATGACAAAAAAAAATTCTCAGGAGTTGAACGGTTTTCTGCTGCTGAAAATACATTGAAAAAAAATGTAATAAGTCTGGAAGTTTAAAATGTAGTTCATTTATTCTAAAAGTCAGATTCATTTATTACTGTTTAGTGATGTTTTCTTTAATTGTGGGTCCGGATGCAATAAGGGCACATAAAATTTTTTCGTGCGAAAACGAAGTCCCCTGGAGGCTTTAGAAAAAATTTTCGAATTTTAAT
>NC_046666.1:87966879-87975755 GCF_010883055.1 Belonocnema kinseyi | reverse complement strand
ATCATAATATAATCATCCTTTGGTTTACAAGGAAGTAAAAAGAAGGTGCTTTTGCTAGTAAACGAGAGCTTATCCAACCAGGTGGAAATGTCGGTAGTGTGCCGGAGTTCACCACCGGCGTAGTACCGGCCCAGTACTGCCCACCAGTATAGACAGCCGGTGGTTCGCCCAGTACTGACAGAACGTTGGCTGCACTACCGGGACGGCACTATTCCAGTAGTACAAAAAAAGACTTTAAAAAAAACACGTCTACAAATGTTGTCAGGGTGTTTTGAAATGTCGAGAAATTGACTATACAATTAAGGTGAAAACATTTTTCTTCTATTACTTTTTTTAAGGAAATTAATTTAAGTTCCACCCCCATGAAAAATTTTAAATGTTCAGAAAAAAACACATTGGATTTACGTCTTAATTCATTGTAAAATAGTCGAAAACACCTAAAAAGCAAAACGTTACACGAAGGTTTAAAGAAAATTGTTATTAAAAAAATTGTTGCGCAATGTGGTAAAATTTCTAAGTTCCGTCGATAGAAATTTTAAATGCTCATTAAATGTTATTATCAGAACTTTTAAAATGTGCAAAAAGGCGAAAAAATAAAATATTACACGAAGAAAAATGGTAGTCGATTTAAATTATGTATTTAATAATCATTTTATTGATATTCCTGTTAGAAGTTCGTGTATTTTACATTTACATAACGTCGTATAATAATAAATAAATAAAAAAAGAGAGCTCAAAATTTGGTACTTTAACTTCTCTGAACTGTAGCTCATGAGGATGGCTTTTTCACCAAATTTTAACTTGTAGGTTTAGCGCAGTGGTTAGCACTCCCACTGCTAAGCGATAGATTGAGGTATAGATATGTAGGTTCGACCCCCCCCCCACCCTAGCGTTAGAAATTTTATTTGTAATTTAATGTTTAAAAATATAATATATGTATTCATTCTAAGCAGTGCCATTAACATATATTGACAAAGTACTCGCAGTCAATTAGTATTTATTTTTTAAATACCTTTTTTGTTATATCTTTAGATTATAGAAATAGTGGCTGTTAAAATTAAACAAATAGGTTGAAACTTATGTTTTTGTAATTATAAATAATATTCGGACGATATGCAGTCGTATGATGATGAATGGATGATCTTTAAAACAATTAAATCATTTTTAATCATTTTTTAAATTAACTTCTGCATTTTCGTACGCCAGCGGTTTGCCAGTACTGCATCAGTGCTGGCTCAGTACAGCCAGCCAGTTATGGAACTCCGACAGGCTGTACTGGGCCAATACTGTGCCGGTGGTGTATTTCTACCTGGGCAGCAAAGCAGGATTAAAAAACAACCCATCATAATCAGAACGAAATCATAATCACCTAATCCAGAACGAAAACAAGCCTCAACCTACACGTAAAATAAAATTACGTGTCCTAAATTTGGTATATGCGTATACTAAATTCCGTATACATGTATCTAACTTTAGTATATGCGTATACTAAATTTCATATATGTGTTCCTAACAGTGTACGTAAATAAATGTCCGGAATGTCTGGACGCTGAGACTCGGCCTATTTAATATTAATCAATTTTTGTATGCTGATAACTTCCGTTTTATAGAAGCGATTTCCTATATGTTAATAAAAACAAAGTTACAGAAAAAATATTACAAAGTAAATGTTTTTCCGAAAGGAAGAAAATCAAGCTAAGGTCAAGTTTTCAATACTCATTAATGTAACGCTTATAAAAAAAATCGATTCGAATATCTCGAGAATGGCACATTTGCCAGAGTTCTGTTACACAGTTTTAGATTCTGGAAATTATTTGACATAAAAATTTTAAAAAACGAATGGACCTCGTCAATCTAACGGAAATGGGGTTGGCGTCTGGACTATACAGGAATGACTCCTGCACTGAGGAAAAAATTTACTTGAATCAAAAGAAATGTCTTTGACTTAAAAAAATGGTAGAGTAGAATGTGGCAGAAGAAATAGATTAAGATTTAATCAATGTTTTGCTTGGATCTAAGGAACGCAATACTTAAGGCATAGAAATATGTGTAAATCCATAAAAATGTAGGCCATTCGACACAAAATACACATGTTAGTACGCTTAGTATGACGGAAACAATTAAGTCTACTTGACTTCACCTTTTGCATGAGGATGAGGAGGTGTTTCACGCTTTTGACCCAGAATTGCTCGAACCTGACTCCAAAAACTGAACACATAACTAACATATGGGATTAGAAATTTTCCAAAAAAGCGGAAACGTCTAAGAAGAGACATTAAGCGAGGGCGCTTGCGGCCCGCTTCTCGAATTGATTTTCTGAACATCTGGAAGAGTAGAGCCTTTTTGATTTATACACGAATTCGGTAAGTACATATGCTATATGGAATAAGTGGAAGCCTTCTTTGTCCTGATCAACACCTTGAATATATTACAAAAAGGCATTGAAGTAGCACCTGTTGGTTTGGTTCACATTAAAGTGACTCAAATTTCCATCTGTTATTTGATTCCTGGATTTTCTATTTCTAGTCGCTAGATATACACTCTCAAGACAAGGAAAAAACCTGGAGACAGTATTTAATTTAGAAGTTATCAAATAAAGAATTAAGATTCAAATACAATTCAATGTTAGTTTAGATTCTGCACGGAGAAAAATAGATATTGAAAAGCAGACATTAAGAACTTGGATATTTTGTCTGTATCTTGAGCTTTCATCGTGTGTATTGTGGTTTTTCGGATATCTATTAGCCTTGAACAGTGTGTTATCTGTTTAACACAAAAATCGCATTATTATGCAAAAGGGCGCATGCTTGAGGATTCGGATTTTCAAAACAGAGGAATACGATATTAATATTCTTTTGCATTTTATAGAAAATGGCATGCTCTACAGGTAATTTTTGCACAATTAAAAAATATTTCTTGAATATCTTTGATTCTGCCCTTTAATATCTTTGATACTGTCAGTTAAAATCTTCTTGTTAATATCTACGGATGCTCTACTTCAGTATCTAGAGTTCTGTCCCATAGTTAAATCGCTAAGATATTACCTATTAATATCAAGATGGTCTGTGCTAACATCTATTTTTCTCCGTGTGGAAATCATTCAATATTACTAAAATATTATTTTTTAAATGTACCGTCAGTTACAATAGAAGATTCGTAATTCGAGTTAGCTAAATACATTTATGAAAGTTTTAAAGAAAATTGATAAATACAAAGTTTCTTTAATTAGAGTCAGTTCTGATACAAATATAAGCAAAATTTACTTAATTTAAGACGTCCCTATATAATTCCAAAATAGAGTGTTCGGATCAGACGAATGTCATTTGAAATTACATCAATTATGCTTACACCCATAACAACTTTACTAAACATAATGACAAAAGTTTACAGAGTGGTAATTTTAAGCATGGGTTTTACTCACTGTGCTTTTATGGGAGAATGAGGTAAGTTGAAAGGCAAAAGAAACAGAGGAAGAGACAAGAGTATTTCATATAGGGGCTTACCTTTGTCTTTTCTGAGGGCTCTCATAATAATGGGGCGAGGAATAGGCATTGGGTAGAGAGTAGTTGTTGGGGGCGGGTGATGGAGCGGGGGTGGGGGTTCTTATGACCCCCCGGGCAATTCCAGTTTCAGGTGTTTCAGCTACTTCGGTGATGTTGCCACCACCAGAATCCATCGATGAATTATTGTTCTCTACGGCATGCCTCTGAGCCACCGCCAGCTTTTCCTGTTCTATCGACAGACCCTTCACCTGCAGATTCGCCAAGAAACAAAGGATTACTTACTAACTCGTTTCGGTTCGATGACCCTTTTACCAATGGTGTTGGGTATTGCTTTGCAGGTGCTTTCCAGTATTAAATAACCAGAAACGTGGCACCAAATGACTATGATTTTTTTTTAATCTACCTCATTCAAGAAATATTTTTGAATATACCAGAATATTATGCATTTACAAATCATTTAGCATAGTAATGGAAACAATTACCGAGGGGCATCCTACTGCCTGATATAAAAGATTCAGTGCTTTCTATTATCACTATTTTTCCACGTACAATTCCTTGGTTATTGGTTCCGTTACCCTATTCATTGAGAATGTAATTTGATTTTTTTTTGTAATTTGTTGTAAAATAAAAGGCATATTTCGCTGAGTTATTATCAAACTAATTTAAATTCAATTTACCCGGAAATTAGAATTTCAAGTCACTCATAGAATGATAAGAAAATATATTTAAAATTATTATTTATATACTACGTCTTAGCATTATATAATATAAAAATCAATAACAACACATTAAAACTAGGAAAAGGTAAGAAGATATACACCACACTGTTAAAAATAATATTAATATTAATATACCCATGTGTATGAAAACTGATATACTAAGCATATGAAATCGCCATTAAGAGCGCGTATATTAAATTTCATACACATTCATGTTAACCAAAAATTAAATTGGATTTCAGGTCGAAAAGTTCAATCAAGCAAATAAATAACAGACTTAACCTACAATTAACTGTATTCGACTTAAATTTTGACCATTTAGAACGAACTTAGGAAAAAAAATGAACCCGTGTATTGCACTATCATTATAAATAACAACTGAGTCGGCGAATTCTATATTATTAATTTGATTGAGAATATTTGACGAGATTTAAACAAACGAAAGCAGGTTGAGTTTTCACGCACATTACTATACTGACCTGTATATTAAATTTAATACACATGTATATTAAATTCACTACACCAATGTATGTTAAATTTCAGTAGCGGTAGTGCATATTTGCTTCACACACATGAATATTAAACTTCATACAGATTTTTCTAACAGTGTATGCTTATAGGAAATAAAAGTCTTCTGTGAATTCGATATGAAATGCAACAACGAATTTTTCACATATTTTATGTACATACAGATTTTAGAGCCACTACTATAAAGAAATTGAGGAAAGAAGAATTTTTTCCATAAGTGGAAAAATTTTAATCGAGAAAAAACATATGCATGTGAAAATACGGTGTACTTTTTAAAAAAAATAAACATGCATGTCTTTATTTAATTTTTTCGATAAGAATTCTTTCAAAGTTCATTTACTTTTGAATAAAGAACACTTTTTAAGTAACTTGAAAATTCGGTGAAAGTAGAATGATTGCAATGAACTCTGGCACGTGGATTGCAGGGAATTTTTCAGTGCGTAATAAATTATTTCAAATTCAAAGTGAACATACAAGCCCTTCATTTTGAAACTGTTTCCCGAAATTTGTGTACTATCTAATTGCAATTTTTTTAACTAAAGCTATTATGCTTGCATTGTGTTCGAATACAAAATTTAAATAACTAGAGTTATTATTTCGATACATTATTTATTAAACTTATAAAGTACCGACCAGTAATATGAAGATGACTGGTTTTTGATCATAATTTTTTTTAAACAAAGTATACGATTTTTTCTCTAAAATACCAGAAAACATAGAGAAATTCCTTTAAAAAATAGCCCACAGAGAAATCACTGAGCTGATTCTGTAAGGAGATGTTCCAAAAAAGTGCATATTTCAGAATATTCATAATTTATTAATATATATCCCGAAATGTTGAAAAATTTTCATTGTGTCTGGGTTCATTTTAATCATAAATTCCCAAGCAATTATTTCAAATGGTTGGCGTGCCGCATCTCTATTTATTAATTTATATGCGAAATAAAGTGTTTGCACTTTGTTTGCGAAAATCTTTGTTAATCTCCTTACACTGCACTAGACTATTATCTTCCGGACAATTAATATCATTTCAGAAGTGTTAGGGATTCTAATCCAGTAATGAAAGTATCGAAATTCAATAGCTGAAAACCGGTGTTTACTAGAATATCTGGTTAAGCTTACAACGATAATAGCTGCTTATGATAACCAGAACGTCATATTCCTAAGCTGCAATAAAACTCTTTGATAAAAATTCTAGTTATTCCAAACAAAAATTCTTCATTATTTAATAGTTTCATTGTTATTTTTATCAGTTTTTCTGATAAAATGAACCATAATATCTGGCTCGAATAACCAAAAATTTTTACCAGCGAGTTTTCTTGTAGTTTAGTTATTCTAATACTAATACTACAACATTCTGGTTATAACCAGAATCCTGGTTGATTTAACCAGAATTTTGTAGTGCTAGGTCTTTCAGAGGGACCAAGTCCATTTTTTTCGATTTTGGCATTATGACTTTTGGTGATAAAATAAAGAAAAGCAGGTTTTTCTGTAGCACGTTCTCTTGAATGTTTACTATTGTTTAAAATTAGTTAATAGTTCATTACAGAACAACTGAAACCTGATTCTTTATACTGACTTACACGAAATAAATTCCATATTGTATGGAGCAGTCGATATGCATCAAAACAAGCTGTGAGGCTTATATGTATATATCAAGCATTTTTTCACATTTTTTCAAATTTTTTTCACATATCTGCATTATCTATAACATAATGTCACATTTACGAGAAACATGTCCAGATTAACACGTCCAAGATTCATTTAAATTTCTAACATAACCGAAAGTGAACGTAAATACGAGACGATACGTTTATTTTTTGTGATATTGTTTGCAGGCTTGATAGGTAATTAATTCTCGGGGTCTACTTACTTGCAAACATTCGGCAGCCTTTAGAAAGGAACTGAGAGACTCTTGGGACACGTGTACTTCACCACGGTACATGAATTCGAGAAGGGCTGCCATATTTTGAGCACTCGTGCCATCCAAGATGACGATGAGCCCTGCAGGAGAGGGCGGCATCCCTTCGAAAAGTTCTTGAAAGTGCTTACTACATGCCGCAAGTATCAATCTGTGTGCCTTAAACGTGACCCCTAGAAAAGAAGAAAATTAATTCTGGTATTATTACTTGTTTTTTCATTTAAAAAGTATAGGAAACTAAATGTATTTTTGTTCTCTAGAATTTAGAGGAATGTTCGAAAACAAAACTTCAAAACCCTCTAATAGATACAAGGATGGATAGAAACAAAAATCAGAAATACAAACAGCCTCGTACTGAATAGTTTAATTCAGGGTGTCTTATAACCTGTGTTCTCGCTTTTAGCAGATAAGCCCGTGCAGAAATCGCCCGATTTCAAACATAATACCGATCTGGCCCCGATCGGATTTCCCGATCTGGCCCTAATCGGTAGAACCGTGTGGCCCATACCTGGGCCCGACCGGGCCAGACCGATTTCCTACTGAAACGCCATCTCCATGCGCTCGAAAAACTAGTGCTGCTTGTTTTTTTCTGGTAGTGCAGTGAAATTTGTATACCTAATACTCGTTTAAAATATTCTAGCAATGTTAATCAATGCATAAGGGGAGTAAGCCACGTGTTCAGAGGCACCAAACACCAGTCAGTAGACCTCGAAACCTGTGCGAGGAAGATGAGAGTAAGTAATTACACTCTGTGGGCTCATTGAAACCTAACCTCAAATAAATTAATAATTAATTGAATTATTTGACGTAAAATTAGTATATTTACCATCAAATGAGTCAAATATTATATGATGAAATTGATTAAGTTCTTTTGTTTTCAATTATTATTAAATAACTTAAGGTTTTTCGATTTAATGTAGAGTTAGAATCATCAAATCTATTGACAAGAAAAGAATTGTAGTATGCACAAAATTGCAATGTTTTTAAATTATAAGATTAAGATATGTGATACAATCGATTATGTTATTGATACTTTGATTCTGTATTAACAATAAATTTAATACAGAAATACATTAAGGACAAATTTTCATAACATTCCAGCAAGAATTAGTTACTCAACTGCGCATGCGTCGCATTCGGCATCTAATTGCTTTCGCGCGAAGTTTAAAATGATAAGCGAAGTTTTTTTCTTTTTTATTATGAACAATGCAATTCCAACTTATAAAAATGTCTATTAGGTCGAAATGAATTAATAATAATAAAAATTAATTAAATGCATATTCTGTAAATAATATTTAAAACCACCAGAAATATTTAATTCAAAAATTTTCATTTTTGTTTAAAAGTTGTTTGGTCTATATTTCTTCTTAACCGATTTAAAATAATAAAACGATCTAATAAATGATGGCGCAAAAATTATCTAAAACCACCTTCTTGAATTTTTCAAGAAGTAATGCAATTGACAGAAAATTGAATTTATTTGCAGTAAAATGTTAATAGATCGTAAATCATAGCTTATTTACCGACGATTTTCTTTGAAAGCATTCGAAAATGTCAAGTTGTAGGGAATCTTTTTGCGAAAAAACTTTCTAATTTGTTAAAAAGTTTCATAGGCAACATTTTTTCAAGCAATTAAAATTGTTGCTTAAAATATTTCTGGTTATCATCCATTTTTTCATACAAAACAAACCCTTTCCTCGAAAGTGATACCATCCACAATAATTGTGCGATTTTCAAAAGCATAATTCAATTTTGTATTCTGAAACCTTTTCTTTTCTTGCCTGTAGTACGTTAATTTCAACTTAAAATAACTTAATTGGAAATTCAAAATATTAAGGTGGCCTTCGAAAGAAGAGGACTATTCGATAGTTTCGTGTTTAATTATATTAAAACTCCATTTGTGAAATTCATGAATGGATTATAATGACTCACCGTGTACCGATCGGGCACCGATCGGGTTACCCCATCGGGAGTCCCGACCTGGCCCCGATCTGGGCGTGTTTCATGCGGGGCCTGGCCCCGACCAGAATTCCCGATCGGGGCCAGACCGAGATCCTGCAAGGGAGTTAATGGAATTAAATACAATGAGATGTCGTAATACAATTCGTATAATTGTGGGTCCGGATGCAATAAGGGCACATAAAATTTTTTCGTGCGAAAACGAAGTCCCCTGGAGGCTTTAGAAAAAATTTTCGAATTTTAATT
>NC_046666.1:87959610-87966779 GCF_010883055.1 Belonocnema kinseyi | reverse complement strand
TCGAAACTCGCTTGCACAGCCGAATATAGTAATCACAAATATGAATTTTAGCATGCAGAAACTATAAAATTCATATACGTAAAAGAAACTTACTGCACACTTAATAAATTTAATATACAAATAACTTCGTAAACGAAATTTAGTATACTAAAAGTACAAAATGTAATGAATTAAGTAAACATATACGAAATTTAATATACCCATGCATACTACAATTGCAGATATTTCTTACATTGTATATAACACAGTTGAATCTAAACGTTAGGGCTTCGAAAGGGGAAGGGCGTGTCTTATGTCCGGACGCCAGTATGGAAAAATGTTCTGGCGCTGGCCTAGCCCAGACCTGACCGTTTGGTTTTCAGTCTTGGCGCTGACTAGGCGGTCTGGCCTGGGCCTGTACAAAAATGTAACGTTTTTTCTGGCTAGCCCCAGGCCAAACCGTCGAGCCAGTCGCTAGGTATAGGCTGCCTGCCACTAGTTATGGATTGGTTAGCCGCGAGTTATTGGCTGGTTCACAGTTTGTGACACTTGATCCACGAAATCTAGCAGTTTGTCAGAGTACTTCAATTTGTGACATCATCTAGCAAGATGTCTGCACGCCGAGGTCCAAGCAACAAATTCCAATCGTTTGGGAAGAAACTCTATTTTCTTAATGACTTGGAATATAATCATTTTTCACTATAAGCGTCTTTAGTTAACAGGTTTTCATTATAGACGCCCTGTAACTTTTTCTAAATATGTGAAAAAAAATTATTTATCGAACTTAGATTTTTTCTGTTCTTGGCTATTTGATCAGCGCCAAACTCGGGTCAGGCCAGACAGTCAAAGTATTAAAAAAGGCTTGCTTTGATAGCGTGAATTTCTTATTTCCTAACATTTTAAACACCCTTTAATTTTTTGAAATATGTCATCGAGAACATCACCGAGTCATCTCCGAGAAACAATCTTCTCAAAGGTACGGCGCGTCTAAAAAATGCCGACATTAACTCAAAAACACTTTCATAACTTATTTATTTTCTAATGAAAAAAACAAGCAAAAATAAACTAGAAATTAATTTCAAAATACTACTTAGTTCTTATCGAATCGCAAAAGGAACTTTTAAAAACAAGTAATCATCTGAAAACGGCGTGTACCAGAAAAAGCCAGACCTGACGCAAAAAAGCTGCATAAATTTTGTTTTTTATTTTTGAATTAAAAAAATCACTTTTGAGCTATTGCTTACCTTTATCGAATCACAAAAGGAACATCCTGAAATAAGCAACCACCTCCGTGAAAGAATTATTAATGGCGCAGTGCGTCCGCAAAAACAAAAATATTAAAACACAAAGAGTTGCATAACTTTTTTATTTTCACAAGCTTTTATTTCACTTCGTATGTTGGTATGCATGTCAGAGTCTTATCTTGCATTTCAAGTTTGACCCACTTTGACATATCCAAACGACTTGAAATATTGTATGCATACGTATTTCCGATGACAATACAAAATTCTATCAAATTTAAGAAAAAAAAGAAAAATGTTTCCAGGCATATTTTTGACTGAGCACACTATTAGTTCATTTTTAAAATTAACAAAAGACGGAGACGTGGTCTTTGACCATGAACGAAAATGATTTAGTCTTCTCTGTATTTTTTGTTTCCTTAAATTCTGAGCAAACTCATATTTTTCCTTATCATATCATTAATAATAGGCTTGTGATTTTGAAGATGAAATTTGTCACTATCAGGTCACCGAGTGACGTAGATGCTCATGGTAGAGCAAGTGTTCTGAAAGATGGAGCTGCATTTCGACCCAGATCTGCTCCACACCCTCTATTGATGGAGAATCACCACTATCAGTCATTCATGCACAATTCAGATACCCCTACGCATCCACACACTGCTCCACACACACCCACGGAATTGGAACGGGAACTGGAACGAGATCGATCTGTGGAACGAGGAAATGGAGAGCATAGAGAAAGCGTTGCGGAAGGTATGACATTATATATGTATCTATGTATCCATATAAAAACCTTCTCCCAAAAAATTGCATTTATCAGAGACAATCGTAGCGTATTATTTTTGGAAGGGTCTTGCTGAGAATTCCGAATAAGGCTCTGACAGCCTTCCGTTTGGTATGCAGTCCTATTGTATTCATGTGATTCTTATTCAGAATCTTATTGCAATGTTTCCAACTGCGGCGACATAGGACGGACAAAAGTGACTACCAAATATTTCAAAGGCTTTTTGGTTTATTACTTATGTTATCACAGGCTTAAGATGGTTACTGCCCAACATGTCGGAGGCATTTTTGGTTTAAAGTTGGATTTCATTTGATTATTTTGCACGGGGCTATCCCGGTATATATCATCAGTCACGAACCCATTTTTATAATGCAATAAAGTGATCTGATGAGAGCAGTGTGCCCCGACATATTGGACAAACCCTAGTTCTTACCCCCTCATTGGTTGACAGGGTTGCAGTCAAGTACACGATGGGGGGACTTACAGCTTAAGATGGGTTTCGACCCACTAGAACCCCGGTAAAGGTACATAGAAAAATTTCCAGGGGTACCGGCTCAGGGATCGAACCCCGGACCTCTGAGGTGAAGTCCGAGCGTCTAACAAACTGAGTCACCGAGGCTCTTATTATTATTACTGTTATTATATTATTATCTTATTATTATTTTTTCATTCAAAACTTTTACTCGGTTGAACCCGGTCATACATCCTAGCCACGGACTAAGTCAAGTGACTGATGAGATTAGGATGTTATAAGTCAATCCAATACGATGTTTGAAACCTCCTGCGATGATGTTGTAGGTATACAATTACAAGCGTCCATCTCGTTCTTAAATTGCATCCTTTTTACATTTTCGTTTCAAACTTCGCACTTTCGTAATCGAGACACACCAATTCCTCTTTCATTGTGCTATCCCAATTTATGCTCTACCACGGTATTTCTGTCAAGGTCGTTGGATGCAAATAGCTAACGCTAGCGAAAGCATCCTCAGCAGGCACAGTTGATGTTCCACTGCTTACCGTTTGACACAGATGTTCTGGCTGGCCAAGCTGTTTGATTAGTGAGATCTGCCTGAGCATCTCGCAGCTCACCATCGCCACCGTCCCTCATGCTGTGGCCCCCAGCTGTGGCTCCAGGGGTGTCCCGATGATCCTCGGGAAGCAACAAGCGTTTCAATATCTTTAATATACTCTCCATTATTATTTGTGTTTTGGTGTTCTTCTTAGTCCCTCTCCTCTTCGCTATCAGCCTATTTGGCATGAGAGACCTTGTCAGTAGCAATGCTACCACCAACATAGCCGTCAAAGTCATGAAAGGAAAGCTCAAGCCCTACCGCGACACCAACGCGAGAACACCTTCGGTAGGGAGAAAACCTTTGGTAGGGAGAACACCTTCGGTAGGTGCCCAAAGTTACGCTTACTGAAATTTTGGTACAAATAGCCGGATGTTTTCGGTTTCGGTATGATTCGTCGACTTTTATGGTACATGTAAACACTCCGTATTAATCCCTTAAGCCAAATCCCTTTCGGGTTAAGAGTAATTCGTTCCGTTCTAGCCTTGTTATACATCGATAATTTATGTATCCAGAAGTCGCGTGTTGCTTATTCAAACAATATATGTGCCGTGAAACAACGAAACCGACCTTACAGCACCTTTTCAGCTTTGCGATGATATCGTGTTTTCATGGGAAAAGTGTTAAATAAACGTCACATAAAACGCGTTATATTTCGTTCAATTTTGATGACTCAAATTAGCGAATAGGCTCATTTGATCGGGCATGCTTTCGCTCTTTAGAATCTGTAAAATCCTCGCATTCGATTTTTGGCGCTGTCAGTCCTAGGACTGTAAATACATGCACATTCGAAAGAAGCATATATTTTAGCACGATTTGCAGTTTCCATAAAAACGTTTAAACCTATCGGCGGTCAAGATTCTTTTGCAGTACATCCATGTAATATTTAAAATACCCCAATACGGGTTATTCCGACAGTTTTTCTAAAGAGCAGCTGACTTTTCAGATGTGTATATATACACCTAAAAAGTCACCACTAGCTAGTTGTAAGAAAATAATATAGTAGACCGTTGCAGACCGTCATTCAATTCCGCCGCCGCCTGGTAGTAAAGAAGCCTGCACTGTTAGAAAAATCTGTCCGAGGTTTAATATACATGTGTGTGAAGCGAATATGCACTACCGCTACTGAAATGTAACATGCATTGGTTTAGTGAATTTAACATACATGTGTATTAAATTTAATATACAGGTCAATATAGCAATGTGCGTGAAAACTGAACGTGCTTTAATTTCTTTAAATCTTGTAAAAAATTCTCAGTTAAATTTACAATCTAGAATTTGTCGACTGAATTATTATTTATTATGAATGTGCAATGTACGGGTAAAACCTTTTCCTAATTTCGCCCTGAATAGTCAAAATTTAAGGCGAAGACAGTTAATTGTAGGTTAGGTCTGTTATTTATTTGCTTAATTGAACTTTTTGACTGGAAATCCAATTGTATTTCTGGTTAACAGGAAGAAGGTATCATGTTTTATTATTTACAATCGAAAATTACTGCTAAACTTATTTTGAATTTGTGAAAAATGGAATTATCTGATTTTTCTTGTTAGTGATTAACATGAATGGATATGGAATTTAATATAGTCGCTCTTAAACCTCTACCGCCCACAGTGACATATATGTAACGTTTGGAAGACTTGAGGTTTTTTAAATATGACTTTGAGACGAACAGAAATTTTTAACGCAAGTATTTACATGAAAGTCAGGACGGTAATGAGCTAGAATTTTAGTTTTGTATACACTCCGCCATAGGAATAATATGCCTAAATATCTCAAAATTCAGAAAAAAAGAAAGTTTTAAGGGCGGTAGGGGGTTAATGGCGATTTCATATGCTTGATATATTAATTTTAATACACATGGGTATATTATATTTAATATTATTTTTAACAGTGTAGCGGATTTGAAAGTTAATAGCGGGCGTGTGTATTTACGTGAGACTAAATGGGCAATAATACAAGAATATATAAGAATTTGTTTAAACATTAATCTTTTAAGTTTAGTAATAGTGTGTGGAAAGTTGAGAACACCAGCGATTAAAACTTCTATTACAAATCTTGTAAGTATACGATTACAAACATGAAAAATTCTACCTTTCGTATAGCTAGTAAGATAAGTCATTCAAAACAAATGTATTTCAAAGAAATACATAATAATAAAAATAGGTTATATTTAAGCTTGTTTTAGGTACAATTGTCACCTTCTTAAATTATAAATCTTCTAGCAAAAAATTTTCCATTTTTAAGCATAGTTTTTTTAAAATGCAGTTCTCACTAATTACTAATTTTCCAAGACGACTCGGAAACTGTTCAAAAAATGTAAGCGTCCAAATGATTCAATTTCAAATTTTATTCAAATACAGTTTCAGTCTCAAATATTCCATTTTCAAAGCAAAAAATTCATTAATTAGAAAAAAGAATAATTATTTAATTAATTAGTCGAAATATTTGACTGTGCATATGAAACTAGCAAATATAACTCAAATGTTTAAAACTGGATACTTTTAAGTAGAAAGCCTTGATTCATCAAAATTCCAAAGAGGTAAGAACTTTCAACCCTACTATTTTAATTGTTTTGATTTTGAAAATCTTTAATTTTGAAGTGAAATAATAAAATTTTCATGTAAAAATTGCAATTTAAAACTTAGTAGCCAATTTACCAAAAAAATGGGCAATTTAGAAAACAAATTTTCGACGAATTGGTACATTTTTAATTTATGTTTTTAAATAAATTTTCAGAGTTAGAGGGCGCTTAAAAGCGAGGTTATATTTACTTAATTTTCCCTCTTTAAAGCATCTATCCATTTATTTCTTTTTAGTATTTTATGTGATGCTTTAGAAAATTTATAAAATTTGCAATCCTTCGTTTTACCATTATTTTTACAATTCACAACAGAACATGTATCATTCCACATACTGTCTACTGAAATGCGTCTAAAATACAATCAAAACACGCCCGCTAAACTTATTACTCGCCACCCCGCGCGTTGGCATCGTTTCCTCTATTTCCTCCAATCGGCGACTCACGGCGAATAATACACCGAAAAAACGATATTCTAATATTAAGAGTGCCATATTCTTACAGGCATATTCTTAGTAATATTCTTAAGGATGTAAGTGAAATTCTTGCTTTAAGTGTATCTTCTAACCAAAGGTAAAAAATATTCTTAAAATGAGCAAATCAGTGGGGAAGAAGAAATGCGCTAAAGAAAATACGTCTTGCTCTGTTCAATAGTTTCTTTTAATGTTTCATGACACGTGCTTCTAAATCAATTTACTTTTTGTAATTTTTGGCATTGAGTATATTGCGTTAAATAAAAGTGGTAAGTACAACATACAAATAATTAAATGCTTCCTCAAAATCTGTCAAAATTTGGTTAGTACGATATAATTGTCAATAAAAAAAAATAGTTTGTAACCTATACATTTTTCGACTCACTCAATTTAACAGTATACTTCTGGTTTTGATGTTCATAATTTATTTACTTTAAAATTAAAGATTTCTCAAAGTACTATGTACACTTATTAATTATGTTTTTTTTCGCGCAATCACACCGAGATAGTCTATGATTACTATAGTACTATATAATTGTATATTTATATATAAATAAAATTTATATATAATAAACTATATAATAATACTATATAATTATAGTACTATATAATAACGGATTACTATAGTCTATGATTGACTATACCTTACTGTCATATAGACAAGAATATATATTCTTAAGGTAAGAGGGCCTCCTTCTGACATATTTTTATTCATATTCCTTCTGAATATATTTTTGGCGCCTATTTAAGTTGCAGATATTCTTCAACTTAGTGGGGAATTCTTGAAATTAGAATATCGTCTTTTCAATTAATAGTATTGTTATTTGGTTTTAAACTAAACTAGAAGCTTTTACAAGCGCTACGCGCGCGACCCGCTACTTTCATTGTCATTATTCTATTTGGAACTTAACCCTTAAACGGCCAAAACGTCACTACCGGTGCACTGCTTTTCAACGGCCAATAACTAAGACTATTCGACACTAAAAAAAATTGAGACACATATATTTTTATTGCTTAAGATCTCCTCTTTCCGACGGTGCCAA
>NC_046666.1:87947964-87959510 GCF_010883055.1 Belonocnema kinseyi | reverse complement strand
AAAATATATGTGTCTCAATTTTTTCTAGTGTCGAATAGTCTTAGTTATTGGCCGTTGAAAAGCAGTGTACCGGTAGTGGCGTTTTGGCCGTTTGAGGGTTAAGTTCAAGAAAATACCACGCTAATCATTTTTACTTTAATAACTTCTATTTATACACGACTTTGCATGAATACCATATATGACGAAAGACCGGGTTGTGTACTCGAATTTTGAAAACCCGGCTAAACTCGGGAGGTGGTTTTCTGCAGTTTTCCTCCCATCGGACCAAACGTTTAGGCGAATGCGAGTACTTTGAGCAAACTCGTATGTAGCTGCATTGTAACTAAACCTTAATAAAAAAATGACCCTATTCGTTAGAAAATATCCAAATTCTAAACGTTTTATGA
Source organism: Belonocnema kinseyi (assembly GCF_010883055.1). NCBI lineage: Eukaryota > Metazoa > Arthropoda > Insecta > Hymenoptera > Cynipidae > Belonocnema > Belonocnema kinseyi. The sequence continues at coordinate 87,959,124 of NC_046666.1, read as the reverse complement.
AACTTCTTTCAATAATTAATAATTAATAATTCTGGTAAATTTAACAAATAACCTAGAAAAGAGGCATCACAAAGACAATCTTAGTTAACTTCGTAAACAAATTTGAATAATACCCAACTCTCAATATGTTTATGAAAATTGTTTGAATGATTAATAATTATTATAAATTTACAAAGTAACGTGGAAAATGATCATCGAAAAACATTCTTAGTTCATTCCGTAAAGAAATTATGCCTCTTCCTTGAAAAATAGCCAAGATATAAATATGTTGATAAACATTTTTTAAATAATTAATAGTTGTAGATTTTCAAAGCATCAGAGAAAAAAATCATCGAAAAGTTATTTTTAGATAATTGTGGTAAAAAGTGAAGCCTACTCGTAGAAAGAAAAGCAAACTCTTAATTTTTCAAGTGAAATTCTTTCAATAATTAATATTTCTTGTAAATTTACAAAGCAACATAGAAAAGAGTAATCGAATAGGCATTCCTAGTTGATTTCGAAAACAAATTAACTCGTAGGATAAACGTCAAACTCTTAATTTCTTAAATAAAATTATTTAAATAACTAATAGTTCTCGTAAATTTGCAAAGCAATAGAAAAAAGAGTCACGGGATAGACATTCTTAGTCGACTCCGTAAACAAATTGACTTGTCGAAAAAGGCCAAACTTTAAATTTTTTAATTAAAATTATTTAAATAATTAAAAGTTCTTGTAAATTTACAAAGCAACATAGAAAAAATTCATCGGATAGACATTATTAGCTTAGTTCGAAATCAAATTGATTCGTAGAATAAAGGCCAAACTTAAAATTTCTTAAGTAAAATTGTTTAAATAATTCATATTGTTTGTAAATTTGCAAAGCAAAAAAAGATTTAAAAAAGCAAAAGAATAAAAAAATAGACATTGTTAGTTAACTCCGTAAACAAGTAGACTTTTAGAAAAAAGAGCAAACTCTTAATTTTTTAATTAAAATTGTATAAATAATTATTAGTTCTTGTGAATTTACAAAGAAACATAGAAAAAAGTCATCGGATAGACATTATTAGTTAAGTTCGAAAACAAATTGATTCGTAGAATAAAGGCCAAACTTTAAATTTTTAAAGTAAATTTGTTTAAATAATTAATAGTGTTTGTAAATTTGCAAAGCAATATAGAAAATAGTCACCGGATAGACATTCTTAGTCGACTCTGTAAACAAATTGACTTAGAAAAAAGGCCAAACTCTTAATTTTTTAATTAAAATTGTTTAAATAATCAAAAGTTCTTGTGAGTTTACAAAGCAACATATAAAAAAGTCATCGGATAGATTATTAGTTTAGTTCGAAATCAAATTGATTCGTAGTATAAAGGCCAAACATTAAATTTTTGAAGTAAAAATGTTTAAATAACACAGGCCGACAAAATTTGACAAATTCAAAGGCCAGAAAGCAGACCAAACATTTTCGAAGGATTTTGATGCGCTGAATCCGAATCCGAACTCAAAATTGCCCCTGTACGTCAGGTTTTCAAGATATCCTATCCTAAAAGTGCAAAAAACGCGTTTTTAGCTGTTTTGGAGGTTATGTAACCGAACAAGAAAAATGTCTACCACAAAAGCTAATATGGAATTTGAAAGTACTAATCTTCCCCTTTCAAACCTACTTGGATTTATTAGGATATCTTTATTTTTCACCAACATATTGTAATTTGAATTTTTTATTTGAGCGTTTTAACCCATTAACGCTGAGGTATTCAGATTTATACAACGCATTCTCTATTGCTGACGGTACGATATTTTTTCTTCAAAATATTATCTCAGGGCTTTTCGAGGGTGCCCTTTCTATTGCAATATTTTTTATCGTCCAGCCAGACAAGACAAGACTTTGAATCGTCTAGCCAGGCAAGGCAAGACTTACGATTGCCCAGCCAGTTAAGGCAAGACTTGAGATTGTCCAACTAAGCAAGGAAGCACTTAATATATTCCAGTCAATTAATGCAAGACTTCGTATTGCCCAGCCAATAAAAGAAAGACTTTAGATTGCCCAGCCAATAAAAGAAAGACTTTAGATTTCCCAGCCAATCAAGAAAAGACTTTGAATTGCCCAGTGAATAAAGGCAAGACTTTGGCCCAGCCAGTCAAGGCAAGACTTTGAATCGCCCAGTCAGTCAAGGCAAGACTTTGAATCGTCCAGCCAGTCAAGGCAAGGCTTACGATTGTCCATTCAGTTAAGGCAAGACTTGGGATTGTCCAGCTACACAAGGAAGTACTTAATATTTTCCATCGAAATAAGGCAAGACTTTAGATTGCCCAGCCAATCAAGGAAAGACTTTGAATTACCCAGCCAATAAAGGCAAGATTTTGTATCGCCCAGCCAGTCAAGGCAAGACTTTGAATCCCCCACTCAGTCAAGGCAAGACTTTGAATCGTCCAGCCAGTCAAGGCAAGACTTACGATTGCCCAGCCAGTTAAGGCAAGACATGCGATTGTATGTCCAATGAAGGTGAAACTAATTGCTTGTTTTCTTATGGAAACGTTCGCGCTTCATGTCAAACGATCGTTGAAGAGACTTTCGTTTATGACTGATAGGGTCATTATCATTTCTTTGCAAAGACCAGCAATAATCGGCCATCATTCTTACATTGCATCGACCTTGATAATGTTGCTCTTTTTGATGAAAGTCTTGATGAAAGCGTTCGCCCATTTTTTCACTGAATGCTCCAACATTTTCTGGGAAATAATCCAAATGAGATTTGAGAAAATGTAATTTCATACTCATCAAACAACCTAATCTTTTTAAATTCTTTAACATACTAGATACAATAGTTCTAAACTTTGGATCTCGATTATTTCCTAGAAATTTCTGTACACCATCTTTGAAACTCTACCATGCATCCTTTTCAATAGATGTCATGGTTTTGATAAAGTCATCATCTTCGATAAGTTTTCTTACATCAAGCCCAACACAAATACCTTCCTTAACTTTGGCATCACTTAGATGCGGAAATATAGATTTGATATAATTTAAACATTCTCCTTCGGTGTTTAGGGCTTTTACAAATTGCTTCATCAACTCTAGTTTTATATGGAGTGGTGGCAATAATTCTTTCTGTCAACAACAGTATACTGATCAACTGTCCACTCTAATCTGTCTGGCCATTTCTCCGTTATCCAATGTTCATCCTTTGCATGACTGTCCCAACGGCAAAGAAAACAAGGGTATTTAATGTTTCCTGATTGTAAACCTATTATAAGATTGATCATTTTGAAGTCACCACAAGTAAGCCAATTATGGACATTATATTTTATTTTTATCAAGAGTAATTGGAAAGTATTATAAGATTCTTTCAGTGTAGTTGAGTAACCTACTGAAAAAGACGCAAATCCTCTGGTGTATATAAGTTTATTTTATATAAATTAATGAGTCCTTCGATATCATTACAATACACAATCCCACTGACCATTGAAAAGTACTTGATAAACTTTTCTTCTCTATTTCTGTAAACAGTTACTCTAGTGCCAGGTAACAATAGTTTCCTCTCTTTTAGCCTTGAAGCGCATAGCTCAGCTTTATCTTTTGGAAGATCAAGGTCACGTATAAAATCGTCCAATCCATCCTGGTCAAAAAGTTTAGGACTTTCATCATTTGATTCTTCACAAGAAGAATCTTCAGTTGTATTAGGATCGTCAGTATCCATTGATTAGTGAGTTGATCGGTCAAATTTGTTTTCAGAGTTATTTCTAATACCAATCTTGGCTACAAGCATGACAAATTGAGGTTGGTACCCACGGCTTATCCAAATTTTTCATTGAAGTCCCATAACAGTTGAAGTATGACGTTTTTATCGAATCATTAATTGATCGACGGTAATTCTCCGTTTCATACTTTCCACAAACGTGGCAAAACGTATTAACTTTCTTAGCGCAAGGAGTTCTCATTTTTTTTCTGATAATGAACAGTTGTGACGGGTTACGTTATAAAAGAAATAAAAGTATATCCGTAGATATTATTTATTCATAAATATGAAAGATTACAAAAGGTCGAGAAGCGACGTTGCACGCAACACGGAAGGTCTAATACTACCGCTTTCCATCTCGGGGAAAAACAAGTATTTTAGGGAAAGCGTAGTCCTTTGTCCCTTAGGAATGCAGTCTGTGGGGATGTTACGTAAGGGACTAAAGTATGCTAAGTCTAAAAGTGTCACACCCCCCAACTTAGATTGAACTTAGTCTCTAAGTTCTTAATCTAACAGTCTTTTGTACAACTGATACATCGTCATTCTGCAGTGTCGGAGCCGTAGCGACAGCTGTGTAATGTACTGCTGGGGTAGTGGTTACATTGGTATTGACGCAAAATAATCTTATACATAACGTCTTGGGTATTAATTTAGCGAGTAATGCGAAAAAAACCTAACTTGTACAATATGTATGTTGTAGTGATTCCTATTTAAGCGTATCCTAAATAAGTTAAGACATCAGTTCCTGTTTTGATCCAAGTTTTGTTTCTTCGAAGGTTTTTTATTTTCTGAACGGATGTTTCCATTATGTCTAAACTTTGTCGCAATGCATGAAAATGTTCGTGGTGAAGAGACTCTTGTACAATAGGTAACTGCGGACTTGAGAGTTCAAATTCTGATTGGTCGATGGTATAAGATATGTTTTTCTTAAAAATAATATCTATTCGGTGTTCTATTGACTTGCGTATTTTCAGGATTGATCTCGGTGTTTGAATTACACAATCGGAATCGCTATAAATTAAACTAGGTTTGGAGATGGATAAGCTTTGACTTTGCAATTTACATAAAGTATTTAATTCTAGTGCGTCTTCTGGAATAATAATATATTGGTTAGATCTTTTAGTGGTACAAATGCTAGTTCCGATATTCTGAACGCTGAAAATGGACAAATGTGGTTGGAGATTATTTTATTTTGATTTCGAATAATACTTGTTTCGCAACTTTGTATTTCACTAATCAAGTATGTTGGTTAACTGCGTTTACAAATTTTAATATCGTCCAGTTTTTTACATTTCTGCATAGAGTCTAAATCGCTGGGCATATAGAAACTTTTTTCGGGGTTCATCAGGATAATTTCATGGGCTGGGATTGGAGCAATGAAGCCATTTCATTCATCAACAACCATAATACGGACATGATGATCCTGAAATTACCAGTTATATATCTTTAGTCGTTCGGCGTGAACTACAGATCTTTCATTATTAAATATAATTTCGTAGTTGTTATTGGGAAGTACTTTAAGTATAGTTGTGGGACCTTTCCAGTCTGGGCTCAATTTATTCTGCCTTGTATTTTCTACCATTACTAGATCTCATACATCGAACAATTTTTAAGGTAATACTATTCTTGCATCTTGTACTCTTTTATATTTTTCTTTCGATTTCTCCATTTGCTCACGGGCTTTTCTAATGTACCTCTCATGTCGTTCCTGCCACAAACTCACCAAATCTGGATATTTTAGACTAGGTGTAGTAGCAAGTATCGATGGGACATTTGCATTTCTCCCGAAGTTCAATTGGAAAGGACTGAATCCGGTGCCCTCATGGATCATGGTGTTATATGTCATGCAAATAAACTTGAGTGTTTTGTCCCACTCGGTGTGGAGGTCTGACATGACAGTCCTAATTAAATCTTTGATGGTGCTGTGGGTGCGTTCTAGGGCACCGTTGCTTTGAGGATGAAAGGCTGTTGTTCTAACGTGTTGAATTCTAAAAAGGTTCTCAAAATTTTACATTAACTCGGATACTAGGGTTTGACCTTGATCAGTTAAGATGTGCTTGGGGGATCCAAATATAGAAATAAAGTGATCGAATAAGTGTTCGATTATGGTTTCTGATAGTGTGTCTTTTAAAGGAATTAGTACCAGATATTTTGTAAGCATATCCTGGATCGATAGGATGTACTCGTTGGCCTGGGAGGTAACAGATAGTGGACCGAATACATCCATTGCGATCTTATCATTGGGTTCTACTGGAGTATCTGGTATAATTGCTTCAGAGCGTCTTCTGATTCTATTCAGTTTTTGCGTTTGACATGTGTGACATTTTTTTATATAATCTATTATGTCATTTTCCATGTTGGTCCATATTCCTAATTCTCTAGCTCTTTGAATAGATTTATTCTCTCCAAAATGTTGAGCCATCAGAGACCCGTGACTTTCTTTGATTATTTGATTCTGTTCCTCTTGTGTTAGCTGAGTTGCAGCATTGTAGCATGTGTGGATTTTTAATTGATGATATATGAAGCTAATGAATGCAATTAAGATCTTAAGTTTCACACGCTCTGTGGAGGTGGTGGTTGGGTCGTTAAAATGCATTCTAAGTATGGTTAATTTTCTTGAAATCGTTCACCTGGCAGTATAGTCTAGGATCCTAAGCCAGTCTCTCTCTGTGTAAGGGGGTAGGACTTTGATGTTTGGATTGTTAGTTGGTCTTTTAGAGAATTCTCTCCACAATTTCCCATTAGCGTTGGATTTTTCTACTTCGCGAGTAGGTGTTCTGTTCCCAAACCATCGATAGTATTCTTGGTAGAGTTAAGGGTCAGTAGGTCTTTCGGGTACAGGCGGAGGTTCTATTGGTAGTTCTGGTGTTGGAGTTTCAATAATCGTGTCCGTCGGAATACAAGTTGGGCTTTCTGGATGGGTTTCTGGATTTCTTATTGAGCTTTCATCAGCTGGTTCTGGTGTATTTAGATCGCGCTCTCGGGGTGCATCTAGGATTTCGATATCAGGTAACTGTGCTTCTAGATCGATGTTTGTTTCCATTACCTGCTCATTTGTTAAGTTTTCATGGATTGGCTGCATCCGCGATAGCGCATCAGCGACTGTATTTTCGGATCCTTTCTTATATACAACTCTGTATTTATACTCTTGCATTTCGAGTCTCCAGCGCATCAGTCTCGATGAGGGATCTTTGACGTTAAATAGCCAAGTGAGGGCTTGGTGATCAGTAACTATCTGAAATTCGCGTCCCAAAAGGTACTGTCGGAGTCTTTTTACCGCCCAAACTATTGCGAGCATCTCTTTTTCAGTGGTGGTGTAGTTTAACCCTGAGCTGTCAAGTGCTCCAGAGATATAGCAACATAGGTGACCATCTTGAGATAAGATGGCTCCTAGACCGACATTTGAGGCATCTGTATTTAAAATGAATTCCTTTTCAAAATCTGGATATCTCAAAACGGGGGCACTGCTTAGGCATTTTTTAATTTTTCAAATGCTTCCTGACATTCTGAGGTCCAGGCAAAGGTTTTTAATTTTTTAGTGAGTTCTATGAGTGGTTTAGCGGTAGTTGAATAGTTTTTGATAAATTTTCGATAATACCCTGAAAGTCCTAAAAATGACTTGACCTCTGTAGCATTCTTTGGGATTCTAAAATTTGCTACTGCTTGTAATTTCGCAGGGTTTGGTTTAACTTCGTTCTCTGTAATTACGTGACCTAGATACTCTAATTCGGGTTTCAAGAACTCACACTTATCAGGTTAAAGTTTGAGACCGGTCTGGCGTAGTCTTTCGAACAGAGTGACCAGATTCTGGTTGTGCTCCTCTATCGTGGAACCAAATACAACAATATCCAAATAGACTTTCTTTGGGACCACCCACAATGGTGAATTATAGGGTGATTCTGAGTTTCGGATTATCTTTTTAGTCAACATCTCGTTAACTTAAGTCTCGATTTCTTTTTTGTGACATCGTCGTAGTTATTAATTGTCGTGTATCTAATTGCGCGCTTAGCGTTGCCGACGATCCGTTCCGTGACTATAAAATCCAGTATTAGTTACGGCTGAGAACACCTGGGTTTAGCGCGTTTAACTGACCGTATAAAATCTTGCACCCCCACATCGTCTTGTCCATTGAGAATTTCGATTGTGCGGACAAGATCTTTAGCAGCAACTGACATAATGCCAGTGGGACCTTGGGGCTGTGTTTTTAACGAGGAGGGCACGTGAGTGGTCGATTTTTAAAGCGTAGCAGGTATATCCCTCTCATCACCCGAGTCTTCCGAATCGCTACTCTCATTGTTCTCAAAACTTTCCCTTTTCGTATGGCCGTTTTTCTCGATGGAATTTTTCTCGGTATCGTCATCTTGGTGAGCAATGCGTTACCTTGTCGAGCCAATATTTTAATTTCCTCAACCCTTTTCGCGTTTTCATCATTTAGGACCCTTACATTATTCTTCAAGGATCTTTGATTCTCTTCCAGAAGAAACAACTTCTGCAAGACGTTTTGAAGGGTTTGATTTATTTCAGATAGATTAGTTTTGGAATTTGAGGTGGTGGACATTGTAAGGTTAGATTCTAAGTTTTGCCCTGCTAAATGTTTTAGATACGACGTGATAGCCAGTTTAATTAATTATGCTAACGAGATAGTATTTCGCGAAATCTAAATCGTCCAGAATTGTCGAAAATGTTTGAAATGCTAAAACAAGGCTTACAATTTTCATATGAGTATTAGGTTCGGTTGCGACGAGAAGGATGCTGGGCCTCAAGGTGACGTCCTGCCTGGGCGCTGGCTCGTGAGCTGCGTTTCCAACGGTGTCAGCTTGGCTGAGTGACGTCTCTCCTTCTCTAGGACCTTATCTCTACAGAGTTACTGTCAAGCCTACTTAATTCAGCCTGGTTACGTATTCTCTGGTGATTCTCAGTGAAATTCCTTCACCGTATGATGGATGCACTATTTAGTCCGCAGACTGATTTCACAGCAATGCACTTTCATAAAGCTGCACTTGATAATGCTTTCTGGATGCACTATTTAGTCCGTAGACTGATTTCACATCAATGCACTTTCACAAAACTGCACTTAATAATGCTTTCCAGTTTCTTTCTTTTCGAAGATCCGTCGAGTTTGATTCCGTAGAGTCGTTTCGAGGGATCCTGGCAGGGTCGCCAAAATTCTGTGACGGGTTACGTTATAGAAGAAATAAATAAACGGATATCCGTAGATATTATTATTAATTATTCATAAATATGAAAGATTACAAAAGGTCGAGAAGCGACGTTGCACGCAACACGGAAGGTCTAATACTGACGCTTTCCATCTCGGGGGGAAAACAAGTATTTTAGGGGAAGCGTAGTCCTTTGACCCTTAGGAATGCAGTCGGTGGGGATGTTATGTAAGGGACTAAAGTATGCTAAGTCTAAAAGTGTCACGCAGTAACGTGGAAATTCTAAAACTCACTATATACAAAAATCACGATCGACAAGAAATGTAACCGCTAGACAGATTTCAAATACAAAAACAATTTTATTACTTACGCAGCAACCGTTAGCATGCCACTCAAACTTGATCTCTAACACGGAAAGATTTGTAATAAAAAGCGAATTTCATCACCTACGCATAACACGTCATGAAAGCGTCGCCAGCTCAGTGAGCCAGTTAGGGATCGAAGACTGTCAGCACCGTAAAACGACGCGCATATACAGCGAATGTGAACATTAGAATGCACACAGAGTGCGCAGTAACATTCCGCGCAGTCCGTCTTCTTTTGTTTTATCAATGTGCAAAGTTTGGTTCCAAACGATTGCACGCTTTTTTGTTGGTATTTTGTGCGGGATCTTTTGTTCTTTTTTAAAGCCCTAAATTGTGGCCGCCATATTGGATATTCTAGGGGTTATAACAAAAAACTGACACTGGCAATAGAAAGGGCACCTTTGAAAACCCCGGAGATAATATTTTGAAGAAGAAATATCTGACCGTCAGCAATAGAGAATGCGTTGTATAAATCTGAACACCTTAGCGTTAATGGGTTAAAACTCTAAAATAAAAAATTTCAAATTACAATATGTTGAATTAAAAAAAGCAAAAGAATAAAAAATAGACATTCTTATTTAACTCCGTAAACAAATTTACTTGTAGAAAAAGTTCAAAAACTCTTAATCTTGTTATTAAAATTGTTTAAATAATTAATAGTTCTTGTAAATTTACAAAGCAACCTAGAAAAGAGTCACCGGATATAGATTCTTAGTCGACTCTGTAAACAAATTTACTTGTAGAAAAAAGGCCAAACTTTTAATTTGTAAATTAAAATTGTTTAAATAATTAATAGTTCTTGTGAATTTACAAAGCAACATAGAAAAAAATCATCGGATAGATATTCTTAGTTTAGTTCGAACACAAATTGATTCGTAGGATAAAGGCCAAACTTTAAATTTTTAACTAACATTGTTTAAATAATTAATAGTGTTTGTAAATTTGCAAAGAAAAAACAAAAGAATAAAAAATAGACAAATAGAAACAAACAGAATAAATAATAAATAAACACATAGAAAATTTGTAAACAAATTTACTTGTAGAAAAAGGTTCAAAACCTCTTAATCTTTTTATTAAAATTGTTTGAATAATTAATAGGTCTTGTAAATTTGCGAAGCAACATACAACAGAGTCATCGGATAGACTTTCTTATTCGACTCCGTAAACAAATTGACTCGTAGAAAAAAGGGCAAACTCTGAATTTTTAAATTAAAATTGTTTAAATAATTATCAGTTCTTTTGTAAAGCAACATAGAAAGGGGTTAGTTGATTCCTTGAACAAATTCTCTCTTAGAAAAAAGTTAAACTTTTAATTTTAAATTAAAAACTTGTTTAAATAATTAATAGTTCTTGTAAATTTACAACACAACATAATAAATTAAACTTATTCTTTAAAGAAGAGCCATTTATGAAAATTGTTTTAATAATTAAACTGTTTGAAGATTAAATAACTGCTAAAAGCCATAAATGAGCTCCACTCGAATTCGGCACGATCGCTGCAACTTAATCGCTAGAAATGTTTACATCCAATAATGTAAACAGATACCTCGAACGCGAGCTCGAACGTGCCTGTTTCACTTTTCTATCACTATGGGAAGCTGCGACCTGCTTTCAACTATAGGATACAATTTGGTGTAACTATCAGGACAAAATTCTAAAGTACAGTAATTAGACAATTATTGTAGGTTGCACTTGTGAAAATTAGGCAATGTAGTTTTCATTTGTTTGACAAGTTTTTGTCAGTGCTTCGTACTTATTCTGACAGAAAAAGTGTCAGTTTCCTGAAAGTATTTTCCACTGGAAATATTTCGTTCTTACGGGGTCATTCAAAAAATTCGTGATACGTTTAGGGGTGGGTGTGGGTCTGCCAAAGTATCATTCTCCATGTTAAACCCAATGGAAAAAGTATCACGGGGGGGGGG
>NC_046666.1:87945616-87947864 GCF_010883055.1 Belonocnema kinseyi | reverse complement strand
CCCCCCCGGTTACATATGTATTTCGACAGATGACACTTGAGATAAATTTACTATTTTTCTTTTTTTTCTGTACCAGCGAGAGTAAGGTGAATGCACTTATTACTCCTTATAAGTGAAAGTATAAAAATTGATTATTCATTACATTTCCATCAAGTTAGAACGACAATAGGAGCACGAACGATAACAGGTGCATTTACCATATGATTTCGCTGTATATTATTTGAATAAAGAAATCATGGTCCCCTGTGTACATATTTAGATAAAAAAATCATTTTTTGTTACTAAATAAATAGGTTTGCATAGAACAATTTGTATATTTCTATCAAAACCTCCTACATTAACACCTAAAATAATGCATGAGTTCATGTTGAAAATTAAGGATTTCAGTTCCTTCCAAATTTCTTGCAACATTTTTTCATTAAAAGGCACAATCTTCCCCTTTAATTTCGTTTTTGAACCGTTCAATTTCGTTCATTTGTCTCTGAATTCTGAATTTTAGAAGAAAACTATTTTTTTCTATGAGTTTATTTGTTTATTGTTAATTATATCAACAATAATTTTAAAAAACACATTGCAAAATTGAACCGTTAAGTAGAAGGTTCAAACAAGAACCATGAATTTTTTCAGATTTTTAGAACACGTTTTTGATTTTTTAAAGCATCGGGTCGAATCGACCCCCGCCCCCCCATTTAAATAGTGCAAAAAAACCCTATGGTTAACGGGTTAATTTTTTTGTTAACCTGTCATGAATGTTTGATTGCAGATCTTCGAATAAAGCAAGAACCGGTGGCGTTGACCGATCGAGAAAGAGCCGATAAACTGGCCGAAAGATTATCGAATGAGGCGTATTCAAGAGGGTTCGAAGCCGGAAATTATGGTAACACCACAGATCACTTACAGCACGGGGTACAAATGAGCGCTGGAATGACTAGCTTACAACCTGCTCACCCACCTACTCCAGATCTCAGTCCTGCACTACCGACTCCTGCCATGTGGAATTCGAAAATAAACAAAGCTGGCACAGTTACGACACCTGATGGTGAGTACGCTCTTACCTTTATTTATTTCTGATTTTCCTTGACCTCTTATATATGCAGAAAAGCAATATGCAATCGAACGTTCGAATCTATCCAGGTAGTAAACCTAAAGGAAACTATAAGTAGGACATTATAAAAAATGTTCCATTTATGTTCTCTTAATTTTAGTTCTTGACCATGGCGAGCATTTGCACTAATTTTTATTTTTCTTAATCACCATTTTCCATACTATGCAATTGTCATTTATTTTCATAATACCTGATTTCTATTAACTAAATTTATCTTTCTGAATTGTCATTTGTCATTAATTTTCATATAATTTAATTCCCATTTTCCTCATTCATTATTTTCCCTCATTTTTATTATTCCAAATTACAAGTGGTCATAGTTTTATTTTACCGACTGCTCATTTGTGATCTGTCATAATTTTCATTTTTTCAAATTTATATTTCATGATTCTTAAATCATAGGACTCTAGTTCTAGGGTCACGATTGTTCGTATTTTGCATTTATACCAATTATCATTTGGCATACTTTCTACTCTTCCAAATACTGCCGTTCAAACTAAAAATATACATAACTTCAACCTTACTCGTACTGAAAAAATCGAGAAAAACTGCTAGCTTGAAGAGCTACAATATCGAATGAAATCTTCTACTTCTTCTACTATATAAAATTCAAATTTGTGGAGGTAAGGCTTGATACCGTACACAACGTTGCATAGATCGACTTGAAAATTTATACACATGTAGATTAGGCACTGGAGATGGTTCCTACCGCAACCCAAATCGCTAATTGCTAATAGCTTTTGTTTAATAAATAATGCAAAATAGCATTGACTATATATATAAAGTGGCATAAAACGGATGATGCTTATGCATATCTACAGTTTCTGACCAATCGTCACCAAATTTGGCACACATACTCTTTGGGATCCCTAACAGGCTCTCAGAGTATGGGGGGGTCGCACTTTTCAACCAATCGGCATAAAATTTTTCACTCATATTCTTTGGGCTCTCGGGCAGGTCGTAAGAGTATTGGGAGGAAGATGTAGTAGTGGGGAAGAGGCACAGGTTTTAAATATATAAAATCCATTGGCTTAAAACGTATGATGCTTATGAAAATCCACATTTTTTATCAATCGGCAACCAATTTTGCACACCTATTCTTTGGACTCCCAGTCAGGTCTTAAGGGCATGGGGGGGAGGGGG
>NC_046666.1:87928641-87945516 GCF_010883055.1 Belonocnema kinseyi | reverse complement strand
ACCAATCGACATCAGATTTACTATACATACTCTTTGGGTCCCCGGACAGATTTTAAGAGTATCGGGGTGGAGGGGCACAATTTTTGAAATATATAAAATGAACTGGCCTAAAACACTAGTTTTGAATAATAATTAAGGTACACCGTTTGGGTAAAAAGAATGTGTTTCTTCTTCTTCAGATTTTGAAAGGAGAATCTGATTTTTTAAATGATTTCTATTAGAAAATGAACTTGCGATTTTTTAATGGCCGCGTCAAGTCAAAAATACAATTAAAAAAGAACACAAAGTTACTTATTTTCCTTGCATTTCCGATCAGAGTCCGAGCTATTTCACAAGTCTATAACATACGTAAGAACAAGCGATTCTTTTCGTTTGTATTCGCTCCGCACAGGTCACTTTTACAAGGAAAAAAGATACAAAGTTTTTTAGGTTCTTTTTAATGTGTATCTTGATGACGTATTACATGCCTTGCAAACATTTTTTGGACACACTGTTAAAAATGTTTTCAACTTTCACATACATTTAATATATATTTGTATATTAAATTTCAAACCTCGGCATACGAAATCGCCTTTTAGAGACTATGTATATTAAATTTCATATACAGGATATTGATCATTTATTAGAAGTCAGATATTTGCACTTTATACAAATTAAAAACAATTTTGGCAGTGATTTTTAATATTATAAATAATAAAACATCATATTTTTTGTAGATAAATATATATTACACTGTTTTTTAAGTGAAACAGTTCAATTAAGTAAATAATTAGGAAAAATAACCCCCAAGTACCTGTACTCGTATTAAAATTCTAATATTCACAGCGAATTTTCGAAAAAATGCCACCCTTGCGTTGCACTTTAATTATAAGTAAGAATTTAGTCGACGATTTTAAGGTTATTAACTTTATTTTTTAATATTTGACAAGATTTGAAGTCATAAAAGGACCTGGTGTTTTCACGAACTCTGTTTTACCGTCTTTAATATACAAGTATATTAATTTTACAACATGATGGCATATTAAAATTGATATACGGTATATGCAAACGACTTTGCTCACATGTATATTAAATTTCGAACAGCTTTTTTTTATCAGTGCACGCAAAGTGATTTGTGTATCTTCTTATATTGTATTTTTCAACTTTCCTCATTTATAAACAATCGTCTTTAGCAATAAGTGGTAATAATTAATCATTTGTATTGAACAGTTAGATGCATCTTTCTCTTACGAATCCAACGATACCAAAAACTCAATTTTGCATAAAAATGTCACTTATGTATCTTTTTAGTTTAGACGGCAGAATAGTCATATACACTATAATACACTTATACTGCACTGAAACTTGGAAATAAGGCGTCAGAGTATATGTCCTTCCAAAAATTGCTGCCGCGGCGTTTTGGGCTGAGAAAAGATCCCTTCACGCGCGGATATTGCATAATTTTAGGAAATAGTTCACACGCGACTGACTGCTTATGTTCGGACTGTCTGGATTTACCACAGAAAAAACGAAAGATAAAGTTTACGTCGAGTTCAGACGAAAGATTCACCGCAACAAAAATTAATCTTGCCGGATAAACTCATTAATCGAAGATAATTTACGATTTTTAACCTTACCAGGATCATCTTTCACCTTATAATCGCTCCATTTTTATTCGAGATGTAGCGAGAATCGCGACGCTGGCGCTATCTATCGTCGTTTAACTTCATTAAATTGGAGAGAAATGGGGATTCCCTATTTGTCAATTGTTTTTGCGCTTTTTGCCAAATGGTATTAAATGCATTTAAATTACAGGTTAGAAAGCAAATTTCCACATGTTGTGTAGAATGACGTCTTTTACAGGTTTAATTCTACGAGATTGCATGAATTCATCCGACGTGTTGAAAATCACTACGTTCAGAGTGTGTAAAAAAAGGACTCACGCTGTACATAGTAAAATTCCCCAGACTGGTAAAATTACCGACTGCGCATAAATTTCTATTTTCTAACGAAAATTTCTTCACTTTATAGTGATTTTAGATTCCTCCGTATAATATTCCACATATGTGTAATTTTCGCGATAGAGCTTTTTTTCGCTCGTTTTTCGCGTGTTATGAGCAAACGTACATTTTTGTTTGCAAACTTTATAGCTCACTTTCGGCAAAAGCATAAATGAGAGCGACTGATTTTAAATTATAAATTTTATGCCATATAAGTTTGCGTAATTATAAATATATTCTTAATATAATCTTAATGATTTAAGTATTTGAGGTTAGGTTGATATTTTGGAGAAATTTTCCACTTTCCGTTGCTTTATTTAACGTCGCATATTAAATTTTAGTTCAGTTGAGAATTTCACACTTTTATACAATTTTAGACATTTCTATACTAATTTCACGCCGCTGCGCGTGAGTCCACTTTTTACATACGTTTAGCGTACTAAAATTCCACAACCTTTTTTTACAGTGTGTTTTACTGAAATTTGCTCACTTCAGCGTGACGCAGTAGACAATATCAAAAAGGTTCCAGAAGCTGGAATTACAACATTGTCATATTGATGTGGGCACTATGCCATAATTTAGTGCTTATTTAGTGCTAATTTATGCTGCAGAAAAAAAATGTTGTGCCCTTTAATTTTGGCCAAAAACATGTAGTAATGCTACCTTCAGCTGATAAGCCACAACTCCGGTATGCGAAACTCGGAAACTATTAGTGGTATCAAATTCTCCTTTGCGCAGGAATTTAGTGCTAATTAAGTGCTCTAGATTTATGTCTTGCAAAAAATCCGGGCACTTTGTTTTACCAAAAACGTGTAGTAATGGTGGCTTCAGGTGACTCTGGTATGCAAAACTCGGATACTATTAGTGGTATCAAGATCTGATTTGCACAGGAATTTATAGCTAATTAAGTGCTAATATATTTTGCAAAAACTAAATTTTGTGCCCGGTAGTTTTGATCAAAAACATGTAGTAATGCTAGCTTCAGGTGACTCTGGTATGCGAAACTCGGAAACTATTAGTGGTATCAAGATCAGCTTTGTGCAGGAATTTAGTGCTAATTAAGTGCTCTGGATTTATGCCTTGTAAAAAATCCGGGCACTTTTTTTTACCATAAACGTGTAGTAATGGTGGCTTCAGGTGACTGGTGTTTTGAAACTTGGAAACTATTAGTGGTATCAAATTCTCCTTTGCGCAGGAATTTAGTGCTAATTAAGTGCTCTGGATTTATGCTATTAAAAAAATCCGGGCACTTTTAGTTTTACCAAAAACGTGTGATAATGCTGGCTTCGGGTGACTCTGGTGTTGTGAAACTCGGAAACTATTAGTTATATCAAGATCTGCTTTGCGTAGAAATTTAGCGTTCAAAATTACCGTGCACAAAATTTAGTTTTCGCAGAATATATTAGCACTTAATTAAAACTAAATTCCTACGAAAAGCAAATCTTGATATCACTAATAGTTTCCGAGTTTCACAACACCAGAGTCACCTGAAGCCAGCATTACTACATATTTTTGTTTAAAAAAAGTGCCCGGATTTTTTGCATAGCACAAATCCAAAGAACCTAATTAGCACTAAATTCCTGCGCAAAGCTCATCTTGATACCACTAATAGTTTCTGAGTTTCGCATACCAGAGTCACCTGAAGTCAGCACTACTACACGTTTTTGGTAAAAAAAAGTGCCCGGATTTTTTGCATAGCACAAATCCAAAGCACTTAATTAGCACTAAATTCCTGCACAAAGCAGATCTTGATATCACTAATAGTTTCCGAGTTTCACAACTTCAGAGTCACCTGAAGCTAGCATTACTACATGTTTTTGATCAAAATTACCGGGCACAAAATTTAGTTTTTGCAGAATATATCAGCACTTAATTAGCACTAAATTCCTGCGCAAAGCAGATCTTGATACCACTAATAGTTCCCGAGTTTCGCATACCAGAGTCACCTGAAGCCAGCATTACTACACGTTTTTGGTAAAAAAAAGTGCCCGGATTTTTTGCAAGGCATAAATCCAGAGCACTTAATTAGCACTAAATTCCTGCGCAAAGAAGAATTTGATACCACTAATAGTTTCCGAGTTTCGCATACCGGAGTTGTGGCTTATCAGCTGAAGCTAGCATTACATGTTTTTGGCCAAAATTAAAGGGCACAAAATTTTTTTTCTGCAGCATAAATTAGCACTAAATAAGCACTAAATTATGGCATACTGCCCACATCAATATGACAATGTTGTAATTGCCAAAATATGTTTAATTTTCAACTGTTGCAAGTCTTAACTGCAACAAATTTTAACTTTTGTTTTTTCTCTGATTGTTTGAAATCTGGTGTCTTGATTTAGAACCCGAATTAACTCATACATTGCCGTTTTCCCATTGCTGCTAAGGATTCCGTAGCAGACGACAGCTTTTATTCCATCGTAGGATAAACTTTCGCCAAATAGCATGTAAACTTTAACAGCGGCAAATTTTACATGCAACAAAATTTAACTTCAGTTTTTTCTGTGACGCCAAGGCTACTGCGAGCTATGCTCGAAACCCTTCATAAGTGCAAGTTCCCGTGTAATTACCATATGTCATATTCTTTCCACTTCACCGAATATT
Source organism: Belonocnema kinseyi (assembly GCF_010883055.1). Classification (NCBI taxonomy): domain Eukaryota; kingdom Metazoa; phylum Arthropoda; class Insecta; order Hymenoptera; family Cynipidae; genus Belonocnema; species Belonocnema kinseyi. The sequence goes on along the minus strand of NC_046666.1, from coordinate 87,940,936 downwards.
TATCTAACAGAAACTTCATTTTACCCAAAATTCATCTGGCATATAAATAATCAATTAATTAAAGTAAAGCCAACTTTGAACAAGAATTCGGTAAATGGAGAAAAGCCATGATTCTATAGTATTACCTCGAGTATTATCCATCGACAGTGGACACGTTCCCAGTCAAAAGTAACGTCTTCACTGTTCCGTCTCATCGTCAAAACTTGTGTTACAATTATATTTTTTTACATGTAACGCGTTACATCATCGTTTCTATTGTTATTAAGTTTTGTATACATCATTTTAAATTCCCAAAATCTTTCGACAGTAAGATTGTATGAAATTTTACATTCATATTCTTTAAACATGCTTTAATTTAGATAGACTATTACTTATTCTAAATCGCAATATTTGCATAGAATTTCTTCTTTTTTTAATCAAATTAAGTTTCCAAAAAATCCATCGTGATAATGAAATAGTTTTACAGTAAAATCGAATAATAATCGAAGTCAAGAGTAAACTACACCTAATTTTTTTGTATTTCTGAGATAATTTTAACCTCCCTTTTAAAATGAAATTTGTTATTATTTTATTACTTATTTTTTATTAAACAAGTTTCCTTGTTAAAACCAAGTTTATGCCATATAAATTGGATATAATATCCAGGTTGACCGCCTTACCAGGACACCGTGAAATGACCAGGAATTTTTATAAGACGTGGAAAAGCTGAGAAATGACATTGAATTCAGTTTTTGACCGGGAATTTTGCAAATTTTAATAAAAAAATCTGACGACGTTTCATTTCAAACGGGTTTTGAATAATCAGTTGAATTTGTATCTTTTTAAATTATGGTATAATTCAGTTTACGATGCTTAATTCGAAAATGTTTCACCTTTTGACTTTAACGTTAAAAATTAAACTGTTTTTGTCAACGCCCGATTGAAATTTTATAAACTAGGGTAAACAGGGATATTGCCAACACTCTTCTAATGAACGACACTGTGCAATGAAAATGCTTTTATTAGAATTTCAGAGATATAAAATAGATACTTGTAAATTCATAAATATTCTATAATCTATGTAATTTGTATTTCAATGTTTATTCAGTACAAAATTACTGAATTTATGCTCATTAAATAACATTTTTGTTTTCACCTACAGGAGGACATATTGACACTATTAAATTTTTCATGTCGTTAATTTGAAAGTCCCTTGAAAGTTCCCGTGTGGAAATAACCCCATTTGGCCCTATTACAAGTCGGGCACTAATCGGCGGCTAGTCGGGTTATTAATTTTGATAAAGTACCCAGTCGGGAACTAATCGGGGACTAGTTCGGCTTTTTGTTGTCAAAATTTCAGTCGAGGTCTGGTCGGTCGTTGGTTAAGGACTAGTCGGGCCTTTTTGTTCACTAATTTCCGTGCGGGTAATCTTCAGGCTCTGGTCGGTAGCTAGTGGGGCTCTGGTCGGGTTAAACTCATGTTTGAGTTTTCGGCGAGGTTTTATCAAATAAGGTAATATCTAAAAAAGGGCAAAGATTTTTTTATCTTAAAACACTAAGAATATATTTAACAATTGTTTTACACTGTTTTTTGGAGAAAAAATTTATTAGTGTTAAATTCATCTCAAATATACTTAATAAATAATTATTAAGTTAATAATTTTGTACGAAAATCAACTTTTTATAAAAACAACGATCAAAATCTTCAAAAAGACGTAATCTTATTTTTTTATAGTATTTTTTAGAAAATTTCTAATTTCTAGGAACATTTATAAATACCTTTGTATGGAATTTTTAGAAAATCCATATTGGAAAAAATACATATAGATGTAGGTGAAAAGTCTGCCGAAAGTCATAAGTCTCTAAATTTGTACAGATGCTTATTTTTAAATTAATCTGATAGGTTTGCCATATGTAAATAAAGTCTAATCCTTCATGTAGTTGAAATTAGAAAGAGAAAAAGTTTATGATTAATCAGTAAAGAGCAGTATCCTAGTAGTAAACTATTTAGCACGGTACAGTTCAGATTTTGCTACCACCTTCATTTGAGTCTTGCGGTTCTGGACTGGTAGCTTCAAAGAAAATCCGTAAGGGCGCGACGTGCCGCCTCTCTGGCAACAGAAATGACGCGTCGAGTGTTTAAGACAACAGTCCACACGTAACGAAGCATAATTAACTGGAGCAGAGACTACCGTGACCAACTTGATGGTTCCTTCAAAGCGAAGCTCTTTCATTGCTGCGTTCCAGCTGAAATTTTGTTTTTTAAATTAATATTCCACAAAATTTGGGGACTTTTAGTTACATAAATTGATGCATTTTTTAGCGTAAGATATGATCCCCATTAAATCTTGGGTGAATTTGACCACTTTAAATATTTCAAAAAAGTTTATGGAGATTTCCGTAAATAATAAGTATTTTGACAAACTTTTAGGGGATGTTCCACAAATTTTGGGCGTTTGATTAATATTCCACGCGGATGCATTATCATATGACCTCTACTAGTACCCGATCAGGCCCCGATTAGGATAAGTCGGGTCACCTAACTAACCCCCTACTAATCTACCGTAACACTACTGGTCGGGGGCTAGTCAGATGACCTGATTAGCCCCCCGGGAATGATTGCTTTTTGCTTTCCTTATTTCTATGCCATAGCCTTTCAAGAGTCTTTAATGTTTAATATCTTTTTAATTGATTTTGGATTTCCGAACATCAAAAATCAATCAACGACACCTCCGAATGAATTTGGCAAATTAGAGGTGTCGTTCACTGAATGTAGGGTGTCGTTCACTGGAAATATGGTGTCTTTCACTGAATTTGAATAAATTATTTTAAAATAAGTATAACAATACTTTGGCAAAGAATAATTATATTACTGGGTAGTGTAATGGTCTGGAGAAATAATAGACCTTTTCTTTGTATAAGTGCCTGAACTGTGAGACAGGACTTCTTTATTTAACTTTTTTACTGCTAAGAGGTAGGAAGCAGACTGACTCCCTACAGAAGGGATGCGTTAAAAAACCTTTGTCACGCTAAGGCCCATGCCTAGACGAAGAAGTGGGGAGAATAGCCGATTCTGTTACAATTGAATAGTCGATGCTGTTACAGTAGTGTCTGAAAACGGAAAAAATCTGCCTTTCAGATGAATTCATCTTCATTCCGAAAAAATACGTATATAAATTAATATTCTCTTTTTTGTAAATTTTTTTTAAGGTGTCGGTAATACCCATTTTTACACTGTTTTCAATTTAAAAATAACTTCAAAAGGATATATTCACAATTCAAGGCTTTTATTAAAATTAAAATATTGATTTAGTGTAAATTATAACCAAAAATTTAATAGAGAAAAATAACAATTGCTTAATATTTAGAAATATTTGATTGTTCATGTAAAATTAGTAATTATAATTCGAGTATTCAAAACAAAATAAAAATCTAAACTTTGAACGTTGAAATTTGTATTGTTCTTCTTGAAAAAAACTTAATATATAAGTAAAATTGTTGAATTTTGTTGTATAATAAATATTTAACACCTATAATTCCTAGAAAAAACTCGAGTAAAAGAAATTGCTACAGTAAATGTCTGAAAAAATCGTGTGTAATTGTTACAATAAAGAGACTTAGTTGTACTTCTAGATTCTATAGATAACAAATTTTCTATGTATCTCAACTCAAGTTCTTGGTGTTTCTTAATCCACTTTAAGCTGTAGTACCTCTAGCCCCCATTACTAACTAAGTATGGCTCTGTTTACGAAGAGATTTTACGTATGAGTTGCGCATTCATTAACTAAATTGTAATTGCATTGCAGAATCTAAATGTTTAATTTCCGCAATATCACAAGTAGGTTTGTTATATCTCGAAATCTTTCATTATCTCTTATTGTTCATCCGCGATCAAATTTTATATATACATACATACATATATACAATATCACATGTATACTTTTCTGCACAAAGAAGGGAGCATATATATATATATATATATATATGAATTTCGAAGATCGCGGGGCATATATTCATCTCATTCAGTCTATATATCCTTGGCAATAAAAAACAGGAGTGAACCAAAGAACGCAATGAACACTTCCTGGGCTATGACTCATCAGATCGTTGAACTCTCAAACTCGAGTTTATCGATTTGTTACGAGAATTTATGCAATATAGCCTAATTCACGATTACGTTTTTGTCTTCCTCATGTTGCTTCAGTTGTGCAGATCTTTAAGCCAATACAATTACTGGGATTCATGATATTATTATTTTTTATAAAAAGTATTTCACTAGTTCATCTTTCTATAGATGTTAAGAATTTTATAATTGAAATTAAAAAAAAAAAGCAAACAGAAATTGCACGATTTGAAAATGTTTTTGGAATTAAACTACACTTTCAATTTATTTTTAAGCGCATTTTCATTAAATAAGTATGTATGTCTTCCCAGGCCGAAATTACTACTGCACTGTTAGAAAAAGCTGTACGAGGTTTAATATACATCCGTGTGAAGCAAATATGCACTGCCGCTACTAAATGTAACATACATTGGTGTAGTGAATTTAATATACATATGTATTCAATTTAATATACAGGTCAGTATAGCAATGTGGGTTAAAACTCAACGTGCGCTTTAATTTCTTCAAATCTTGTCAAATATTCTCAATTAAATTAATAATCTAGAATTCGTTGACTGAATTGTTATTTGTGATGAAAGTGCAATGTACGGGTAAAACTTGTTCCTAATTTCGCTCTGAATGGTCCAAATTTAAGGCGAAGACAATTAGTTGTAAATTAGGTCCGTTATTTATTTGCTTAGTTCAACCTTTCGACTTGAAATCCAATTTTATTTCTGATTACCAAGAAGAAGGTATCATGTTTTATTATTTACAATCTAAAATTACTGCTAAACTTATTTTGGATTTGTAAAAAATGGAATTATCTTATTTTTCATGTAAGTGATTAACATGAATGTATATGAAATTTAATATAGTTGCCTTTAATGGCGATTTCATATGCTTGATATATAAATTTTAATACACATGGGTATATTAAATTAAATATTATTCTTAACAGTGTGGTATTAGACTGTGTCAGACTTTTTACGGTATTGTACCAGTACTGGAAAGTATCCTAATGATGAATGTTTTTCTTATACTAGATACAACTGGTACACCTCTGGGCAACAACTGGTATGAAGCCCGTAGTGTGAACGGTACTGGGACAGTTACAATAAAACGCACTGGCCCAGTATCATTCACAATACAGGCCTGGCACCAGGCAAGTATCAGACAGGTAATTGTATTTTGGTATCAAAACAGTTATTTGCACTAGCCTAGACTCTCTGACAAGATTCGAGCGAGGGTGCCTTTCATTGCCCGGCTAAACAGTAAGGTCCTTTCTAGATCCTTGCTCTATTTCCCTATTAATTCCTAATTTGATTATAGTTTATGTGGTGACGTGTTATGTCTTGAGTGATTTCGTAATAATTACCATTAAGGTTCTTCCTAGGTAGAAATTATAACATGTTTCTTAAAAATTCTGAAGTGTGATGCTATGGTTAAAATAGTAAAAAATTTAACTAACACATTGCCATAATCTAGTACCAGAAATTTTTTATTCACAGAAGGAAAATATTAATCCAAATACATTTTCTTTGCAAAAGTTAAATCTAAACATTTTTACCTTTCGGTAGCCTCTGACAAACACTCCTCTGTTTTCTCGTATTTTTATTGACATTAAATTCTTAACTATACTTCGCACGTTATTCTAAAACTAAATTAATTGTTGAATTTGACTAGAGAGTACTTATTTCTTATAGCTAAAGAGATACGCAGTTTATTAAAATATCCGCAAGCACCGAGAATCGAACGCACGCACCACACGCTTATACGTCGAACGCCTAATCCCCATAGCTACGTTGTCATGCTGAGAACGATATCATAAATACTTGACGGCATTCATCTGATACTTTCGAACTTAGGAAAAAAAGGTTCTTGAAACTCGATTTGTTAAATATGATTTTTAAACGTACTTAAATGATTTTAAATTAAATCAATATTTAAGAAAAATTCTTTTCAAATTTTTAAGGCACCAAATGTTTTAAATTTAATCAGAAAAAATGAAACTTTTAAAAGTTTGAGTCTCGCTAATTATTTAAAATTTAATTTAATTTCTAGTTTGATTACAAAATATAGTGCTAAAAAGAGAGTGTCAAGTAGCATACGACAATAACCTGTCGAGGGCCAGTCGAGGGAAAGCCTAGATTCTTCTAGCTAGAAAATCTGACTGCGGCCTCGCGTAAAAGCCAACATTTAGTTTAGGCATAATGAGGCAATGTCTACCTGGGTTTTGCGATTAAGAAAATATTAAATTAGAAATTAATTGTTTAGACTGTGTAAGCGAACAAGAAGAAACGTTCAATTAGTATAAAAGATATATTTTATTTATTATTTTTGAATCTTATTGCAGAAATTTAATTGCAACACAGTTTATACATTATTTTTACACGGTGTAACTAAACTTTTATATACTTCTACACTTTTATTTTCTTCTGCATATCTCAATTTTCGAACATTTGTCATGTTTAGGGTAAATTACTTTCACGAGTGTCATCCTGAACATTTATAACCTCACTTTTTCCTTCTGCATTGTCACTTTTGTCCACTATTGTCGATTGTTCAGTGCGTAATTTTTTTTCATTGGATAACTTTTGCTCCTGATTTGGTTTAACGCCCTTTTTCTTTCCATGATTCCATCAGTAATAATGAAATAACTAATAATAGAAGACATATATAGTCATCAACCTCACAGGGTACCAAACTTTTGGAGCATATAAGGCTATCAAACATTGGCTGCATTGGCATGGGCACAGTACTGTTTGTTTACCCGTAAGGGTTTGAATTTACTGTATAAATAAAAGCTCCTATGATTATAATTTATTGAAAATTCCATTTTTATAGATATTGACAAATTTAGCGAAATACCTTTCGTATTTGAGTAGTGCCTGTCTAAATTCTAAGTTAGGACCTCTCTAAACTTCCCTGTAATTGTCTAGAAAACAAACAGAGGTGACCCTACCAACCCCTGACAAGAGCCTGCATAACATTTTCTAGTCAAGTTACCCTTTCTAACACCCGACCAGTTCCCTATTTAAAGTAGGGAATATTAGTGCATTTTCTACACGGGTTAGTGTATCAGTATAGAACATGTTATATCGAACGGGAGTTTTCTTGTATACTGGGGTGCTACCGTTTCATCCCGAGTTGGAGCGACAGCTTTGAGCAATCGTAAAGGATATATAGGAGGGTAGTTTTTGGCTGGCAAATCAGGTTGGTAAGATTTTATAATAAGATCGTTGCCACTTGTCCAATGTATGGAACACGTCTTATGCAATAATATAAAAATGTATAAATAATCCAATCACCATACCCCTTCGACATTTAATTAACCGTGGATTTGCGTTTTCTCCTTCGCTAATTGGTGTGCGTTATCATTCAATTAATTTAGAACCGAGTTTCACTTCTTCCCTCTAATTAGAGAAAATTATTCAAGGTAATACTCACACCTTCACTGATTAGTGTAAATCATTTGAAAACAAGAACCTTTAACAAAGTTCGCTTCTTCGATAATTGGAATAAGTTATTTGAATGATAACAAGGGGGTTCATGGTTGAGGTCGTATAATTAGTCATTTTTCAATTGCAGTGAAGTAAACATAGCTTATTCGCGACGTAGTACCTATTTAAGTATTTGCTAGAGCTACGCCCTCATGAATAAGGTGTATTGGAAATTATTATTCAGATAAGTATTGAAAGATGTGCTGTAATAAATATTACATATTAAATCAAATACTTTTTTCGCGAGCATTGGTATAAAGAATCCGCGCAAAATATAATCATATAATGTATTGGCTTTCGTCGGCTTTCGATTTGACATTTGCTTATTTAGAGATAACGGAGCGCAAATAGTTAAATATTATAACAATAAGTACGCGTCTTAGGTTATTGTTCTATACAATTAAATACTTAGCGTTAATAATTATTCCAATATATTAAACCAATACTTATGCTAATTTTGTATGAAAATACTTTATGCTTATACAGCCAATGGTTACAGAAAAATAATATAGGATCTATAAATAATGAGTTCAATGCTTTTCTGCATATACGTCCAATACGCTATTGCGAATTAAAAGATAATTGTAAATAAATTACTTATAAATATAAATCATTGGGTTTGTCTTAGATTTTGCTCTGATTTGGGCTATTAATAGTGTTGGGGGTACTAGATAACTGTGTCAAATTTTAGTTCGAAATAGTTTACATTTTTAAAGATATTTACAATAAAAATTTTAAGCTACTTTTTTTGTTATTACAACTCTGTTGCTAATAATAATAGAGAAAATTTGATTCTACAGTTACTTTTGTAAATTATTGGGAAAAAAGTCACACAAACGCACTTTGATATATTTAAAATTTCATCACAAATTTTGTCGGTGCCATTAGTTTTCATTTGTTAAAAAAACGTCTTTGAACACGTTGTTCGATAAAACTTCAAAGACGTTTTTATAAAATTCACTCAGAGAATAAGTTGGTTGAAACAGAAGCATCTTCATCTTGTCTGTTTTGTTTCGAACCAACTATGAAGTTCGTTACAAAATGATAATGCTTGCAGTAAAAAATTCTTTTCGAGACAAATTAAAATCCTGTAAACCTTAAGTTTAAGAGGAACTTCCATTTGTGTCAAGAAACATCCTTATGACAAAATCAGAAATTTCTCTGAGTGTTCGCAAAATAATCTCTCTGAATATGAATCAGTGAAAAATTCACTGATTGAAATAGTAGTAAGATATTTCACTCATTGAGCAGTGATTCCAGACTTTTTTTACTAAACAATTAAGTAACGCCGAGTAAATCATCATTATAAATAATACTAACGAAATAAAAAGTTTGACAACTTTTTTTATTAATTTCTTTTTAATTTCTCGCCATTTTAAATTCCTTTAATCTCGTTTATTTTCAAATTTGTACACTATTTTTCCTCATTCGATGCTAAAGCTATTTAACTTTATTCTTCCTGAAAACAATGACGAAAATCATAGTAGAACTATCGAAAAATATCACTTTTCTTACTTTCACAATGCATTTGGTACACGTCGGCCCTAAGGATAATCAGCGCCGCGATTTCGCCTGGTGGCCATCGGTCAACTCTCATCCAACTTATATCCTACAGGCCTCCCATTGAGTGGCACCGGGCTGCTTGAAAGTAAAGTCATATTTGAAGTTATTTATCATTTAGAAGCATCTAAACTTTTCACATTTTTAAATATTTAATTTATGATTATTTGATTCAATCTACTAAAGTCCTATTTTATTATGACTGCTAAATTGGCATGGTCCAGTGCTACCAACTCTAAAAAGTGTTCATGTCACTGAATGAATACGTAACATTTCACTGGTAATCAGTTTAAAACAAAAAAAAATTAATAGTTTTATTTTTTTACATTCTCATCATTTATGATTTAAAAAGTATTAGAATTGTCCGAAATTTAACACCACTGTTTTTCAATGGATCTCCACGTTTCGAGTCCCCCTGAATCCGAAAATCAAGTTTTTACTATGGCGTCTGTCTGTCTGTCCGTCTTTCCGGCCATCCGTCCGTAAACACGATAACTCTCGAAAAAATAAACGAATCAAATCCATCGTTGGCATACTTTTTTTAGGTCCTAAAAGAAAGGACGAGTTCGTTAACCAGCCAATTTTGATAAAAATTCAAAAAGTGAACGGATTTTGAAAATGTTTGAGACCACTTTTTTCTGAATTATAGCATTTTCAAGGTTTTTTAAATCAATCGAAAATCAAAATTTTAAGCCAAAAAACGCACAACATGAAAAAAAGTCAAGAGAAGAAAAACATTGCTTTTTGAAAGTCCTAAAAGATTATCATAAAAAATTTTTGGATTTTCTTGGAAAATCGAAAATTCAAATTTTGATTGCACAAAAAATAATTAAAAATCAAAAATTCCATTTTGTGGTCAAACTGTAAGATACGAAAAAAGATGAATCACCAAATTTATTATCCCAAAAAGATCTACAATTTCGTTAAGAATCACTTCTCGGTAGGACGTGTACTTTTTGTTTTATTCGTGAAAAATAACATTAAAAATAAAAAATAAAAAATGTGTGGAAAAACGACGAAAATTACAAGAAAAACAAGGTTCAACCGAACCTGTTTACAAATGTCTGTCGGAAATCTTGCGCGCAGCGCGAGTGTCGCGATGAGAATATGTACCTCAAAGCCTACTGAGCTTTGAGAAACTTAATCTTGGACCATACACAACACAGCCACACAAAAAAAAGTGTGCGGATCTGGTAACAAGACACACGTATTCCTATGGATTTTGGGGCGCTGAATTCAAATTCGGTATAAAAAATCACCCATCACGTCATGGTTGAGCCATAACCTCAAAAATGACGAAAACTCATGCACTGAGGCAAATAAATTTCAAAATAATGCCAGTGATGCAAATTTTCACTTCAAAAACATGTCGACAACTGTGAAGGATCAACCCTTGCCTGATGTCAACTTATTTAACATAACCTAACCCAACAGTACCTGACCTCACATAACCTGAATTTACAGAAATTTATTGAACTACACGTAAAGCTCTGGAAGCATATTTTCCCAGTAGCAAATGTGTGCTACCTCGAATGGGCCAACTCGAGCCTAACCTAGAAATAAATCTAACCTAGCCTAACCTAACCTAACCTCACGAAACACAATTAAACTGATTGTGTTGTCCTGTTGTGTTTTCGGTACCGTTTCATTCAGCTTCGGCTTAACCTACATAGAGGTTTAACCTATCCTAACCTAACAAAACCAGACCTAACCTAACCGATTACGCTGGCAACAATGTTCTTGCGTACCTTCATATTTTGACATTAATAACAGTAAATGTCTGGAGTTTCGTAACCGCTTGTTGCTAGCATTATAACGGGAAATTTTTGAAAAAAAATTTGAATAAAACTCTTATTCATTTGCATGTTTAAGTTACAGTTCTACATTTTAATTGATACAAACATCGTCAGGTTAATTGAAATGGGGTCAATTCTACTTGTAGTTCTAAGTTTCTTCAAATGAGTAATGTGCGTCTAAATTTTCAACCACCTGTAGTACAATGAAATGAATTTTATTGTGTTACAACGGGAACACTTAAGTTAAGTTGTGTTGCGTTAAGCAAAATTTCGTTAGGTTCTGTCAAGTTAGATTCATTTGTAGGTTAAGATTGAGTTAACCTATTAAATATAGCACACATTTAAGACTGAGAACCGTACGATTACATAGCTATACGTGTGGTTGAATTTCATTCGGTTAGGTTAGGTCAGGTTTTGTTAGGTTAGGTCAGGTTTTGTTAGGTTAGTATAGGTTAAACCTCTATGTAGGTTAAGCCGAAGCTGAATGAAACGGTGCCGCAAACAGAACGGGACAACACAATGAGTTTAATTGTGTTACATGAAGTTAGGTTAGGTTTTTTTAGGTTTGGATAGGTTTGACCTCTTTGCAGGTTAAGCCCAAGCTGATTCAAACGCTACCGCAAACACAACGGGACAACACAATCAGTTTAATTGTGTTTCGTGAGGTTAGGTTAGGCTAGGTTAGATTTATTTCTAGGTTAGGCTCGAGTTGACCCATTCGAGGTAGCACATATTTGCTACTGGGAAAATATGCTTCCAGAGCTTTGCGTGTAGTTCAATAAATTTCTTTTAATTCAGGTTAGGTGAGGTTAGGTTCTGTTGGGTATAGTTATGTTAAATAAGTTGATATCAGGCAAGGGTTGATCCTTCACAGTTGTCGACATGTTTTTGAAGTGAAAATTTCCACAACTATCTGAGAACATGTAAATTTTTTCGAAAGCTGCTCCTTCGAGCTCTCGCCTTATGGCATCAAACAGAAAATTACACACTGTATTTGCACCTTTTTTGTAATTGCCCTCAATAAAAAAGTACATATAGCTTTGTTTTTTTTATCAAAAACATTCACATTGAAAACGTGTAGCCAGATCAAGCGACGATAAAACTGCGCAGAAACCGATAGTTTCGGCAAAGGTAAATTTTGACCAAAATCAAACTCGATTCGCAAACTTTTTTTTTCCTTCAACATGTCGCTTTTCAAATTCTTGTATTTCTTGACATTTTCTTCATGATTTTGGACTTCAGGGTCATTTTTGTTGAAACGATTCTCAAAACAAAAGTCACAAACGTCCGTGCGTGGCTTACGGAAAGAAAAATTTAGATTGTAATTGAAATATTTTTCATATGAAGATTGACCTATT
>NC_046666.1:87926782-87928541 GCF_010883055.1 Belonocnema kinseyi | reverse complement strand
AATATTAAGGAACAAATGTCTCACTGGAAGTTGTTTCAACTTCGAAGTTCACTCGATACTTTTCTTCGTTGAAGCTAAGAAAACGTGCTTACCATCAGGTCTTCATTTGCAATTAATTATTATCAAAGAATTAGCGTTTTTAACTTAATTATCCACATCGTAGGCATCGCTAGGGTATAATGCATGTGTATACCAAATTTCAGAAAGTTTCGAGAATATTTGTTTGAGTTGAGACGATTTATGTTTCAAAAAATAATTAAATTTGGCAACATTTTCTAATCACTTTTTCCCTTTTATTATCGAAAATATAAATCGGATTGAAAAAACTCTAAAGGAAAAAAAGTTCCATCTTGTCATTCTCTACAAGAAAATATTTTCATAAGTTTCATTTTTTGAATTTCGAAATTTTAATATAACAAGACGTTCGGACAATACTTTTTCGCGTTTTCGAGCGTTCGGACCCTTTTCGTTTCTGGCCACTCAATTGTAACTATGAATATTGCTAGATAACAAATCTGATCTTTGTTAAATTATTTTTCTTAGGAATCATAATTTGCATTTGAGTACGCTTCTTCTTTGCTATACAGAAATGTTAATTCCCGTAAGGGATAACGAATATAATGAATTTTTAAGATATTGCCATTCGCTAATTTATAAATGACACCTGATTTTATTTTAGGAGAGCGATTCTAATATGAATTAACTCAGGAAAATACATTGATAATTATATCGTTATAAAAAGGTAGTTTAGTTTTGAACTAAAAAGAATGTTCGATTCTATGATGAAGAGTTCTTTATTCGAGCAAAGAAATTTAAATATAAAAAAGAGTTTAAATTACAACATGTTTCTGAACTGGAATTTTCGAGACTGTGAATGATAATACTAGAATCGAGGCTGCATTGGACAAATTGGGGTTACCAAGTGCAGGCGACATGCTGTTACATCACTGACTATACGTAGAATATCACGAGCGTGATCTAACTCGCTTTCTCCCCTTTTCATGTTTCAAATTCCCCTTCTCTTAATGACGTTGTTTTTGGAGAGGTCGACTGAAGCTAACGTAAAAATTCCCGTACTAACTGATGCATTTAATAATTATTCGGCGAATTTGATGTAAGTAGTCTTACATGCAGGAAATAGTTGTTTTTTTTAGTCAAAAGCAAATGATATAATAACTATTTGGATAAGATTATTTTGCTAATTTTTGAAAGACACTGGATAAATTAAAACCAAATTTTATACATACACTACCATCCAGTAGTACACGGAAAAAAATTCTTGAGGCGAACGAGTGAATCGAGAATATATTAAACTCAAAGAAAGTGTATGCTTGGATTAGGTAAAACGTTTAGTCAGAAGAGTTACACATTTAGTTACTTTATGTAAATTGTTCTCGTAAATCAGGAATTTGGACAAAATTTCTAAGTTCGAAAGTTTATTATTTTTGACAGATTATGTATAATTGTATTATCTTCAGATTAGAAAAAAATTTAGTTGTTATAGAAATATATTAACTTACAGTAGCCAATTTTTCGTCTGGTATCGCGAAAATGAATTTCCCTGAAATCCGTGTAATGCATTTGGTGGTCAAGTTTGTTGTTTTGATCACGTTTCTTGATATTTCAATATAGTTATCGCCTACAATCGAAACAAATTTAAATTATTATTACTGCATCATAAACTCCATTTAATATTAACAATCACGCACATTTTAAGTGGTAAAAAGCGTTGAATTGTCCAAAGTAAATCTCAACTGTC
>NC_046666.1:87915483-87926682 GCF_010883055.1 Belonocnema kinseyi | reverse complement strand
TCCAGGGATCTTTCTAAATTCCTTCGTTCGTTTTCAGCTAAATGTTTGGCTATAATAAGGAATAATATCCCTGTCACAGCTCAATTTTTTTTACCGTGTATGAGGAAGAGCATCTTTTGAAATTCGCTCATATCCTTATAATGTATGTTTAAAAAAGTATAAGCATTTTTTCTAAAATACCAGAAAACATATAGAAATTTTACAAGAAGACAGTCCCAAGCGAAGTCATTGAGCATATTCTGAAAGGACTGTTCTTTGTATTTGATATATTTTTAAATTTTCACAACTTTCGTGTTACAAGTTTCGCCTCAGGAAAATATTAAAATACCAATAACTAATAACTATATATTGAATTGAATAAATTCAAATAGTGACATAATCGCAAAAAAAATTAATTTGTAGCCTGATCAACTAAGCAATTTCTCATTCGAAAATTCCGAAGGAAACCAAAATTAATCTTCGAGTCTCGATTATGTCTTCGAGTCAGTTCGAGACTTAGTGGATCCCGTATACTGGCTTTGCAAGAAGTAGGGTTTTGACGAAAGCACCAGTCATTTTAATAGTGAGTGTCCGAAAATTGCATACCCAGGTATGATTCACTCTGGCACCGCAGGTCTAAATAAACCCAGGTAGAAATACACCACCAGCCCAGTACTGGCCCAGTACAGCCTGCCGGAGATCCAGTACTGTGCCAGTACTGCTTGTAATGCTTGGCGGTACTGCCTTGCTAGCACTGGCGCAGTACTGATTGCCAGTACTAGGGCAGTACTGACAAACCGTTGACGTACGAAAATGCCGGAGTTAATTTTAAAAATGATAAAAAATTATTCAATTGTTTTAAAGAACATCCATTCATCATCATAGGACTGAATATCGTCCGAATATTATTTATATTTACAAAAATATAATTTTCTAACTATTTGTTTAATTTTAACACCCACTATTTCTATGACCTAAACATATAACAAAAAAGGTATTTAAAAAAAATAATAATTGACTGCGAGTATTTTGGCAATACATGTTAATGGCACTGCTTAGAATGAATACATATATTACATTTTTAAACATTAAATTACAAATAAAATTTCTAACGCTGGGGGCGGGGGGGTCGAACCTACATATCTATACCTCAATCTATCGTCTAGCAGTCGGGAGTACTAACCACTGCGCTAAACCGACAAGTTGAAACTTGGAGAAAAAGCCATCCTCATAAACTACAGTTCAGAAAAGTTAAAGTACTAAATTTTAATCTCTCTTTTTCTAATTATTTATTATTATACGACGTTATGCAAATGTAAAATACACGAAATGTTAACAAGAATATCAATAAAATAATTATTAAATAAATCATTTAAATCGACTACAATTTTTCTTCGTGTAATATTTGATTTTTTCGCGTTTTAGACCATTTTAAAAGTTCTGATAATAACGTTTAATGAGCATTGAAGATTTTTATCGACGGAACTTAGAAATTTTACCACATTGCGCAACAATTTTTTTAATGACAATTTTCTTTAAACCTTCGTGTAATGTTTTGTTTTTTAGGTTTCTTAGACTATTCTACAACGATTAAGATCTTTTTGTACCACTGGCATAGTGCCGCCCCAGTCGTGCAGCCAAAGTTCTGCCAGTACTTGGCGAACCAACGGCTGTCTGTACTGGTGGGCAGTACTGGGTCAGTTTTGCGCCGGTGGTGAACTCCGGCCACAATACTTATTATACTTATTATAAAATATAAATATATTTAGAATTGTTTTTTATTCACAATATTTTCGTTTGTTTTTGTATGTTTAAATAAATTTATATTTGTATTATGTATTAGAATTTAAAAAATTTTATTTTACAGTCCCGCGTCTACCTAACATATGCACCTGATTTTTAGACAACCGAATAATTGAACAATCTCTTTGGTATTCAGATGCGTCGTAATGTTCCGTTAGATCCGTTATGGTGAAATGCACTTTCATATCTAATGTTCCACTTCACTGTTGTAGCAATAAAAATGTAGGAACCTTAAAGCATATGTCTATTTTGTTACTGGATTATTATTACTGTTAAATTTGACTAATTTTCTCGTGTGTTAAACAAATTAAGTTTTAGAGTTTCATATGTTTAATACAGTTAGGTATAAACCTTTTTCTTAATTCTGAAACAAGTAAATATTTGGGCGCTAATATTTCTTCTAAATATTTGTTATTTATTCTAAAATTCTCCACGGTTTTTATCGTTTGTTCTCACGTAGAACCTTAAAATTGTTGACTAGTATTATATCAAAATTTAACCAATTTAAAAATAGTTTATAAAATAGAGGAAAGCAGCAATATTGTTAAAAATAGTACATTTCAATAGATGCATTCATGTGCAATATAAAATAATAGTGGAGTCTTAAAGTTTTATTTAATATTAGTTTATTTGAGATTTTTGATTTTGTTTTAGAAAAAATCGTAAATCATCGATAGCTTATTGTATTGTTTAAAATATTCGTTAGCTCTTATCGAGACACAGTTTATATTGTGTGAAACAAATGATTCATCAAATAATTTTGTAATATATAGCTTTTTATACCTACCTAGCTCTTATTTCTAGTTTATGTTTAATAATATCCATATAAATAGAATTGCAGATAATATTTCGAAGAACAAAATGAGTCATAAATAAGGAATACTTCATCAAAATGACGACTTTTTTCTAAAGCAAAAGAATATTTAAGAGGGAGATAATTAGTGAACTTACTTGGAAGAGAAAATATTTATTAACGCAAATTCTTTTGCTTTAAGTAAGAAGCCCTAATGTTATCATTCCTATTAAAAAATGAGTTTTGTACGGGAGATGAAGATCTTTCATTCATCTCTCCTGTTTTCTCACGTAAGCCTTTTCTTTATGTGAGTTTCACTCCTTCTATGGCAAAGTTTCTTAAAAGAAATGACGCATATGTGCATCAAAGTATAATTACAAAAGTGGGTTAAGTTAAGAAGAAGAGACGCCTTTGACTGAATGTTGTGGTTGCTCGTTTGATATGGTTCTATATGAGGCTCGTCACGAAATTCTCTTTATACTACGATACGCTTACGCGCCCACGTTCACGCTAACGTCACAAAGAGGATGCAAGAAAGCAAGCGAGCAACGATGCAGTCATTAGCACACCTTTTACTTCGCCAAGCAAGTTCACCGGGCGTGACGACTAAACTTTTCTTCAGGCTAACGATCTCCTCACGGGCGTTTGATATACAGGAGAACTTTGAAGAAAAGAAAATAAAATGTTAAATTTTTGCCTAAAACACTAGGTACCATGCTAAAAATAGAATCTTTTTAAATTTCATAGGCGCATGCACTCAGAAAATTTCGAAATATTTTCAGGGAAAGTTGATTAAATAATATTGCGGAGCGGGTTGGGGAGATCTAAAATTAAAAAAGGCCTTATTCATAATAATTTCAAATTTGAAAACTGTTTAAAAAAATCTGTTCGAAATTTAATATACATGTGAGTAAAGTTGTTTGCGTATACCTTATATCAATTTTAATATACCATCATGTTGAAAAATTAATACGCATGTTTATTAAATTCTGTGAAACAGAGTGCGTGAAAACAACAAGTTCTTTGATGCCTTAAAATCTGGTCCAGTATTAACAAATAAGGCAATAACCATGAATTCGTCGACTAAATTCTTACTTATAATTAAAGTGTAACGTACTGGGGGAATTTTTTCTAAATTTCGCTGTGAATGTTAGAATTTTGACGTGAGTACAGGTACTTGGGGGTTAGGTTTCTTAATTATTTTCTTTTTGAAATTTTCCCTCATAAATACCAGGGTCATATACGTTTATCTAGGAGAAAATGTTATGTTTTATTATTTATAATTCAATATTACCCGTGTAGAAATTCAAATCGGGAACTAGTATGGTTACCACCGAACAGCTGACTGCACTTGAAGTCTGGTGCTAGTCGGGTCATCTGATTAGCCCCCGACCAGTGGCGTCACGGTAGATTAGTCGGAGGCTCCAAGTAATTATGCTTTGTTACTTGTGGATTGCTGTCTTAAACACTCGACGCGTCATTTCTGTTGCGCGAGAGGCGGCACGTCGCGCTCTTGCGGATTTTCTTTAAAGCTACCAGTCCAGAGCCGCAAGGTTTTTATAAAGGTTTTTATAAATGTTCTTAGAAATTCGAAATATTCTAAAAAATACTACAAAAGAAAGATTACGTCTTTTTGTATATTTTGATCGTTGTTTTTAGAAAAAGTTGATTTTCATACAAAATTATTGACTTAATGGTTATTTATTAAAAATGTTTAAGATGACTTCAACATTAATAAATCTTTTCTCCGAAAAACTGTGTAAAATTATTCAACATATTGTGCTACCTTATCGAATATTTTAGGGCAAAATATCTTCCTGACCATACAGAAAAACTCAAGCATTTTTAGAAAATTTACCTAATCTACGCGGCAAATTAAATATTAGTTTTGGAACGATTCCCTAAATTAGTAGGAATTACTAAATCCCGTGTAGAAATTCAAATTGGGAACTAGTCTGGTTCCCGACCATTCGACCCCACTTAAAGTCGGGGGCTAGTCGGGTCATCTGACTAGCCCCCGATCAGTAGCGGCACGGTAGATTAGTCGGGGGACACCTTAAAAAAAATTAGAAAAAGGAGAATATTAATTTATATGTTTATTTTTTGGTAACGAAGATGAATTCCTCTGAAAAGGCAGATTTTTTCCGTTTTCAGAAACTACCCAGTAATAGAATTATTCTTTGCCAAACTATTGTTATACTTATTTTTAAATAATTTATTCAAATTCAGTGAACGACACCGCTATTGATTTTGAATTTAAAAGAAATTGGAAAATTATTTGTAAGAAATATTATGCAATTTAGATTCTTTGGATTACAAGGAACATCATTTTATATAATTATGGGTTTTTTAAAAAGAAAAGACTAACTTTTCGGTGAAAAGGAATACCTTCGATATTGTGTGGTTAGGTTTATTTCACCAGTTCAAGAATTTGCCAAATTCATTCGGGGGTTTCGTTGATTGATTTTTGATGTTCGGAAATCCAAAATCAATTAAAACGATATTAAACATTAAAGACTCTTGAAAGGCCATGGCATAGAAATTAGGAAAGCAAATAGCAATCATTCCGAGGGGCTAGTTGGGTCATCAAACTAGTCCCCGACCAGTAGCGTCACGGTAGATTAGTAGGGGGTTAGTCAGGTGACCCGACTTATCTTAGTCGGGGCCTGATCGGATACTAGTAGAGGTCATATGATAATGCATCCGCGTGGAATATTAACCAAATGCCCCAAAATTTATGAAACATCCCCTAAAAGTTTGTCAAAATACTTATTATTTACGGAAATCTCCATAAACTTTTTTGAAATATTTAAAAGTGCTCAAATTTACCCAAGATTTAATGGGGAACGGATCCTACGCTTAAAAACGCATAAATTTATGTAACTAAAATGCCCTAAAATTTGTGGAATATTAATTTAACAAAAAAAAACTTCAGCTGGAACGCAGCAATGGAAGAGCTTCGCTCTGAAGGAACCGCCATGTTGGTCACGGTAGTCTCTGCTCCAGGTAATTTTGCTTCGTTAAAAAAAGGGGGTGGGGATGAGGGGGCCAAAGTCGCACGCTCACGAATAATGATCTCCCCGACGAATGATCGGACTGGAAGAAGTTGTTGTGTGTTACCCGTTTGGGCATTGTTACACAATCTGAGAGAAATTTGACATGACTTGAATTAAAGGTGACGTTTATTATATGTGGGGAAAAAGCCCGCAAGCGGGAAAAAACCACAAAATCTGATAATTTATGCTTCGTTACGTGTGAACTGCTTTCTTAAACACTCGACGCGTCATTTCTGTTGCGCGAGAGGCGGCACGTCACACCCTTGCAGATTTTCTTTAAAGCTACCAGTCCAGAACCGCAAGACTCAAATGAAGGTGGTAGCGAAATCTGAACTGTACCGTATTTAATAGTTTACTACTAGTATACTGTTTTTCACTGATTAATCAAAAACTTTTTCTCTTTTCAATTTCATTTACATGAAGGATTAGACTTTATTTACATATGGCAAACCTTTCAGATCAATTTAAAAATAAGCATCGGTACCAATTTAGTGTCTTATGACTTTCGGCAGACTTTTCACTTACATCTATATATATATCTTTTCTAATACGGATTTTCTTAAAATTCCATACAAAGGTATTTATAAATGCTTCTAGAAATTCGTAATTTTCTAAAAAATACTACAAAAAAATAAGATTACGTCTTTTTGAAGATTTTGATCGTTGTTTTTATAAAAAGTTGATTTTCGTACAAAATTATGAACTTAATAATTATTTATTAAGTATATTTGAGATGAATTTAACATGAATAAATATTTTCTCCAAAAAACGGTGTAAAATTAATGTTAAATATATTCTTAGTGTTTTAGAATAAAAAAATCGTTACACTTTTTTAGATATTACCTCATTTGATAAAACCTCATCGAAAACTCAAACATAAGAATAACTCGATCAGAGCTCCACTAGCTCCCGACCAGAGCGTGAAGATTGCCCGCCCGGAAATTAGTGAACAAAAAGGTCCGACTAGCCCTTGACCAACCACCGACAAGGCCCCGACTGAAATTAGTCCCCGACAGGCTACTTTGTCAAAATTAATAACCCGACTAGCCCCCGATTAGTGCCCGACTTGTAATAGAGCCAAATGGGGTTATTTCCACACGGGATTCCCCAAATTGTAGGAAATATTCCAAAACTTTCGTATAAGTTACCCTAAGTTTAGGGAAATTTCCCCACAAATGGTAGGTATCATCTAATTTCCTAAATTTTAGGGAATTTTCCCCAATTTTTTAGTAAATTATAAGAAATTTTAGGAAAACGTCCCCATATCTTGGGAAAGTGATTTTCTCCAACGAAAATGAGGATTTTCCCCCACTAAATAGGGGAGAAAATTCCCGAAATTTTTTACAGTGAAGTTTTAACGAATATTTCCAGAAACAGAGTATATCTGAAGAAACAACACTCGCAAAGTAGTATACAGTCGATGTATAATCGGTCTATAATCGATCTATTCTTAAACCGGAAAAATTAAAAAAATTATTGTTTAGTATATTCTTAGTATTTTAGAATACAAATAAATCATTACGCTTTTTTAGATATTATCCGCACGGAAATTAGTGGACACAAAGGCCCGACCAGCCCCTGATCAACCACCGACAAGGCCCCGACTGAAATTTTGACAACAAAAAGCCCAACTAGTCCCCAACTGGCTACTTTGTCAAAATTAATAACCCGACTAGCCCCTGATTAGTGCACCGACAAAATCTGGCTATTTGTACTGAAATATCGGTATAAATAGCCCCTTTTCCATTTATATGTTTACCGGAAAAATCCGGTTATTTGTACCGAAAGTAAAGTACCCGTAGCCACGGCCTTTCTTATTTGTAATCAACTAGAAGGAAAAAAGTATTTAGTAAAATTCAAAAATAAAATTGTTGGATTGAAATTGTTGCAGATTTTTAATCGAATGATTTCAAGATTTACGTATTAGAAATTGATCCTTCAAGTTTGAAACTCCTGAAAAAGTTAACAATTGTGAATGTCAGGCGTTCCGAAATTAAGAGTGTTGATGTTATGATCGAAATTAACCTAGCAATTGCAATTGAAAAATTACAATTTCTATCATTCAAAATTAAAGCGCAGAGTTTAAAATGAAATCATTTGAATTGGCTGCCTTTCAATTAAAATAATGTTAAATTGGAATGACGAAGTTTTGAGTCATTTTAGAGTAGGATCACCAGACGTCGGAAAGAAGTAATTTAAAATAAATTTAGTCTTGAGATAAAATATTTCAAATTTTGAGGTTTTCAACTTTCGATTTCTCCTCCTTTTTCTTTTTCTTCGAATATCTCATTCTTGTTGCATTTGTAAACAACACAGAGTCGATGTATTTTTGATGATCGGCGTTTTTCGGGATAGGCATTCCATTCACACAAGCGTAGATATCGCATACATTTAATAATGGTAATAACTCACATTGATGCAGGCTCATTTTGTCAGTCATTACTTAAATAAAGTAGTGAATGAAAATAACACAAACAAATGCTCTTTTATTTATGCAAATACACATCTTTCGGAGTGGAATCTAAAAATTCAAAAACTCTTTAAACGCAATTTTCATTTTAAACTCTTAATAGAATATAAGGCCTTGTGTATAAATGTGAATTAATTTTTTGAAATAGAGCATGTAGTCTTTTAAATTAAGGCAGCGCAAAACTGAATTGATGAAAAATTAAAAACTACAGCGATTTTTTTTAATGTTAAGGTTTTCAACCAGTTCCAAAATATGAGAGCATTAACATAGAAAATTTAATTCAAATTTATGTTGTGTAGTGTTCTACTTGTAAATTTGTTGCAACCTTCTGCTACTTCCTTTTAGTCACACTGTCACTAATCATTCGAATATGCCCTGTGAAAAAAAGTAATAATATTAGGTAGAACAGGGAGGATACATTTCAGATGATGGCATGCATTGCTACTCGTACGCAGGTATTGGGATATGTACAGATATATAGTCACTATAAGCATCCCCGAGCTACGTAAGTACGTATTGATCCACTGAGGGTCCACAATAATATGCGGTAAGTTCTTTCGGTAACCCGAACTAGACATTCAGGTTCAGCAAAATCTTATTAGAACCCCCAATTTTTGCAAAAAATAGTACGAAACTATAATCTATAAGAAGAACAAATTTACTAACAGAAGAGCGCGGTAGTGATAATGACCAGAGCGAAGAAAACGACACAGGCACAAATACACACACATTTTACAAAGAAGGTTAAAAAA
The DNA here is from genome assembly GCF_010883055.1 of Belonocnema kinseyi. Lineage (NCBI taxonomy): Eukaryota > Metazoa > Arthropoda > Insecta > Hymenoptera > Cynipidae > Belonocnema > Belonocnema kinseyi. Next base: position 87,917,829 of record NC_046666.1, on the reverse strand, counting down.
CCACCACAGGGTTCCTCTGGGAGTAACTATCTAAAAATAACACCGGCTCCCATCACACCCATGGCCACTTCTCACAACCGTAAGATGAGTGTCGGCAGAGCACGGTGAAATCACGACAAGGCCTGTGAAACACGCCTGTGTCTTGAGGACCCGATGCGATACAAGGATGACAGCTTTCTGCATCAATCTCGCAAGTGCCTTGGTATATTTGTCGCACACAGGAATAGCTTTAAGGTTACGAACCAGTGATAGTTTCGCACCTCCGAAAACACCGATCACAAGGACAATTGTCTTAACCGAATATTCTTGGTACAGTCGCTGCAGCTCCCTTTTATGGTATTGACACCTCTCCTCCTTTTCCTTCTGCTTGTCAGTTATGTTGTAGTTAGCCGGAGCCGAGAATTCATTCACAAAAATAGTTAGCTTCTCCTATTTCCAATCTTTGTCTTCAAGATGGCTCGCGGTCCAAAGAAGCATTTGAAGCGTCTAAATGTCCCAAAGGCATGGATGTTGGACAAATTGTGGGTAGTTTATGCCCCACGTCTATTAATTGGTCTCCATCAATTGAGGGAATCTTCACCTCTCTTGATTTTTCTCCATAACAGGCTGAAGCACCTTTGACCAATAGCGAGGTGAAAAAAATCTGTATGCAAAGACTCATCAAGGTCGATGGAAAAGTCTACACTGACACCAACTACCCAACCGGTTTCATGGATGTTGTAACCATACAGAAAATCGCCGATCCTCCACTGTACACCGGATTCGGTGTTCAAGTGAGTTACAACAAATTTGAACCCCACAGGTTCATTCGGAGAACCTAGGGGAAAAGCATCATTTAGACACTGTTTTTTCTCATCCAGAGCAACGTGAAGTGTCGCCTACAAATTGTGAGTCGCGTCAAGATGATTTTGTCGGGCGTTATTTGGATGAAATAGATGTTGATAAGCAGGTAAGTTATATTAATAATTACCTAACTTTTAATTTCCCCCCATTTACCAGTGACTATTAGTGTCTTGGAATAAAAATTGTACTTGGCGTGATATAATGTCCAGAACTTAGGTTAGTCAAAACCTACATGACATTCAAACCACCAAAGCCGGCATATAAAAACTAAGTCGTGACCGTCTGTATTGAAATTGATGCCTGTTCGATCGAAGAAATTTCCTCTAGATTTTCTGTATTCAAAAAAGTGAAGTTAGCTGGCGGTTGAAGTAAAAATACCTAATTGTATATGTAGACGGTCATGACTTTTTCTACACATTTGGCTTTAGTTTAAATATCGACGGCCATGACTAACCTGACATTTGGAAGTTATAATTTTATTCTAAGTGACTAGTACACACTGTTAAATGAAAGAAAGTTGAAAATTAGGCATATATTATTTCAATTAGTTTCCTTATTAACAATTATTTAGTCTAATATTGCAATGCGAATAGTTGCTTCGACAGGTGTTCAGGTGGCTGACAGCGCGGTTCAGCACTCCGCAACTCTCGGCATTGAGCCAAAATTCAGTCTCCAAATGATACTTTCCCCTAGATGTCCAGATGTGGACCTACGTTCAGAGAAATACATTTGAGACTTGAAAATTGTTCCAACTGCTCATTGGGAGACCAATGAAATTTGAGCTGCAACAAATTTAACACCAGCGTTTTTCTGTGCATTGAGAAGACTGGCGAATTTTTCCGCTTAATCTACGACGTCAAGGGACGTTTCACAATTCACCGTATCATGGCCGAAAAAGCCAAGTACAAATTGTGTAAAGTGAGGCAAGTTCAGACTGGATGAAAGGGAATTTCCTTGTGGTAGAACGATGTCAGGCTTCAAGTGTGCAACGGAGACTGCTGCCCGAAAATTTGTGTTTCCAGAAAATTTGCCAATTATTGTTTTGGACAAGTCACTCTATCTCCCTTAGAGCTTTCGGTATTATGTCGCATTATGTCTGTAGAGATAGGTCGTTCTCGCATGAGTGGGACACCAGGATAGTATATGTTCAAGGTACTCAGCGTGTGCATGACATTCTCTGCACCTATTTCTGGGAACTTGTTGACATAATATGCGGTCACGGTATACTAAGGTGGAAATGACACCTTTGTAAAGAAACGCTCTTTTGCCAATCATCCGTGTTTCCTGGCCATTTTAAGGAGAGGATATCTGCCACTTGCAACTATGTAAGCTGCACTTGGAATAATTCATTTATGAAGACATTGAAGGTACAGAAGTCCGCATCCGCTTTGACGGCGTGAGATGTATAATTGTGGGTCCGGATGCAATAAGGGCACATAAAATTTTTTCGTGCGAAAACGAAGTCCCCTGGAGGCTTTAGAAAAAATTTTCGAATTTTAATTT
>NC_046666.1:87889475-87915383 GCF_010883055.1 Belonocnema kinseyi | reverse complement strand
AAATTAAAATTCGAAAATTTTTTCTAAAGCCTCCAGGGGACTTCGTTTTCGCACGAAAAAATTTTATGTGCCCTTATTGCATCCGGACCCACAATTGTGGAATGGGCGAATTTATATGCAAATTCTTACGCATATGCATGATCTTAAGCGTGGCTATATCAAGGGCTGTAAGCTCGTTCTTCGTCCATTGAACCACCCCAAACGAGTAGAGTAGAACCGGGACGGCAAGCATATTAGTCGCAGATACCTTATTCAACGCCGACAGATTTGAAGACCAAATTTGTTGAAGAAGGTGCTTGTATCTGCTTCGGAGAGACTCCTTGACTAATTTTACGTCCTGAATGCGGGTTTGTGGCACGCCAAGTACGTATAGGTCTTTCCAGTGTCAAGCACTTTCCAGCACTTATATCCACAAGCTCAGACTCATTGAGAACACAAATAACACAGAAGTAACTAAAGTTAGCAGCAGTGGGAAAACAGCAAAGTATTAATGAATTCGAACTGTAAATCGAGGCATCAGATTACGCCCTTAGATAAATACCTAGGATAGTGGATAAACTGTATAGTTATATTTTAAATTATACAATGATATCAATACCAATAATATGCATTATATTTTTTTGAGTATGAAATATTATTATTACTTTGAAACGATTATTTTATTTAATAAAAATGTGTCTTAAAAAAAGAAAAATGTCATAAAAAGCATCTACAATGCAAAAAATTCCGCCAAGTATAAAAATCAACATAGTTGGAGAATTTAAAGTTTGTCAATTAATTCTAAAATATATCTAATCTTTTATATTTATTAAATTGATAAAATTACAGAAAATTTTAGAATGTATGAATAAGGAAAAAAATTAAAACTTGGAGAGATTTTCTCTTTTGCAGTCATCACAGGTTGTCACCGATTCATGTTTTTTCACCTATTTCGAAATTTATCACCTATTTCAACTGTGTTGGAAATTTGTGACTTTTCTTTCATCTTATCAATTGACAAAGTAAACTTTAATTTCCAATTTTAATCTTCAAAATCGTGTGGGACCGTATCCATTTTAGTTCAGTTCACGGTTCATGCTAGTGTCGCAGAAATAGTCGCTGACGAATAATGATATTTTTTAAAGAAAATAAGACAGCATGATTGTAACCTATTTACTGAAAAAGAATTGACATTGTAATGAATGTTTAAATTTTTAATTCCATAATGCAGATAACGCAGACTGTCAAAAAGAGTTGTAGCTCTTTAAAATATTATATAATTATTATCTTTATCTCATCTTTTTAACTATCTTTTTGAATTTTTCGGGCGAAAAATGCAAAAAGAAAATTAATAACTTTAGAATAAATGAGATTTTATCGATTTTTTTGAAAATTTATTTCACCTGCAAGGGGAGAGAGAAAACTAAACAGCACGTGATAACACGAAATTTCCGCCGAAATTAGAAAGAAAATTAAAAGTTCTAATTCTTTTTTATCGATCCGGTAAAATACATATAATTGTATTTCCTTTAAAATAGATCTTTTGAAATTTGTCGTAATTGATAGTTATAATGTGACTGCCATGGTCGCTGTTATTTGATAATAATAATAATTCTGAATAGACATAATTTTTTTCGCTTTTAATACATTTCCAAAATTTCTGTACTTTCATAAATTTAATGAATTTTACCATTGAGATATTTTTTAAAATTAGTCGGAAAACTTTTACTGCACAAACTATGTCGATTTTACTGGCAGTTTTTTACTTGGCGGAATCTTTTTAATAGTAGGTATGTTTCCGGTCGAGATCTACGATATTTGTAAAGACAAGTGATATATCCAATTTTAATATCTTTCCTTTAAAATGTTAATGTTTCAAATAGAAGATTTTTCCAATTCAAAAAATCGAAATTCGATCTATTAGAAAAGAAACCAATTCTTTTTCAATTATAAAAATATTAGAAGTATTAGAAGCATCTTTATCATTTATTGAAAGCAAAATTTAGCTGAGTTAAAAAAAATGAGCAGAGTTTGTTGCTTCTTTAGCAACAGAATCTTTGGTTGTCTTAACCATTTTTCTCAGTTTAATAGTATAGTCATTATTCTACTTTTTTATAATATTCTAATTTTTATTCTAATTTTGGAAAAAATGCAATGAACCTATTTTTTTATTTATTGGTGCATGCGTTCTAGAAGTTACAATATAATTTTTACGTATATACGGTACTATATTTATGATAAAACATAGTTCTGACCATTAGATAAAGTTCGATAGGACTGATTCGCATGCAATGCCGAATTCGGGTCACGAAATTATTCATGATAACAACTGTAGAAGGCTCGTCTGACTGAGCGATAAAAGAACTAACCTTTGGATGGAATAAAATTTTGCCCCTGTAGAGATCGCATAATCTAGATCCCTTAAAAAACCAAATATATTTCACAAAAGGGTTACAGGCTTAGCCATCTCGTTTCCAAAATTATTCATGAAAATAATTAAAAGGTACATCTGGCCTTTTGATCAAATTAAGCTTTGGTTAAGGCGGTATTTAAAACTTAGAAATGTTAGGAGTAGGCAATTACTGAAAATAATTTAAGTGGTGCTTGAAAGATGCGATACATTGAGGCTTTGGCTGTAAAGTTAATGCCTAAAATGCAAATAAGGAAATTACGTCGCTCTGTTGCACAATTTTTCTGCTGTTAAAATTATTTTCAATTTATTTCCGAGTGCTTAGATATTCTTGATGAAACGAGATAGCGATCAATTAATTATTCGCCTCCAAAATAGTTCATAAATACTTATTTCTCCTGAAAGTTCTGATATGTATTCGCTTCTTCTCTTATACCCTAAAAAAATAAGTTGTATAGGTCCAATTACTTAAGTTTTCTAAATTTAAAAATATTCATGCTACTACTATTTTATTGGTTGGAACAACTGTTTTTATTGCGGTTACTACTACCCGCATTGTTGCTTAGACAAGCCGAATAGTAACACTGACAAGACAAATAGCTGTGCCAACCAATAAAGTAGTAGTTTTGTATTTCCATGAAAACACTAGGTAGACGTTACTTGTATATCACGTAATTGTATTGAATAGTAAAATACGAATAATTTCTAATTCTGTATGAATAATGAAGCCGTCAGAAAGCACATTTATTCACGGGGAAGTATATATTTGCTTTGTTACAATGCCAACAGTTCATCATATAAACTTGGCAATCGCAGCATACAAACCTAAGTTTCTGTTCCGAATATTTTGTTTCAGAACCATTTTCGCTCTCACTCATAATTATTTATTTAATTACCGACTCGTTTATTGTCATGATGCAAAAATACGAATGAGCCGCACAGTGGCATGCGTATTTACTGTTCAAAATAGTCTACAGCCTGTCATTTTAACAGATTTGGAAGCTTGCTTTCAGAAATTATCTGTATTAAATTTCTAAAAAGAAAAACAAACTGTAAACACGATTTTATCATGTCTTGTTAGGTTTAATAATATATAAACAAACATAGTGGAAAAAGCTGTCATTTTAACAGTAAGATGTTTGATCTCTAAACAAATTACTGAAACATACTCTGTATTGATTAGAATTATGGAAGATGGATTTAAGCCAAAAGAAAATTTTATTTATCATTTCAATTTATTGACATAAACAATTTATTTAAATAAATAAAATAACCTTGTACTAAAATCTTTATGGGTTATAATTAGAATGGTATTTAATAAATAAAACTTGTCATAGGTAAGAAATTTATGAAGAACTTTTAAAATTGTAAAAAAAAAATGGTTAGTCATTAAGTCCCATGAACAGCCAATACAAACTGGACATTCATTTTGAACTTAGTCCGGGATCCATTTATTATTTTTCTGATATCTTACAAACCGGCGGCATTAGCTGTGAGTTGAATCTTGAATCGGGAGAGTCCAGATAACAAAACATTTCGAGCGGCTTGCGCGGTTAGCACTCGGATGGGTTACCATGTGCAAAGTTTGAGCAGGTTGTAGATTCGCTGGGTCTTAGCTAAAGTCGAGAGAGGAGGTTTGACGCCGAGGATGATGAAGCGTATTCGATGGATAGGTTCGAATGTCCACTTTCAAACTTGAATATCGAGATACCGGCTGAAATCGGGAGGTTGTTTTCTGCAGTTTCCCTTCATCTGGTTGAACGTCTAGGCAAATGTGAATATTTTAATAAATTTTGACACATCTGCGGGTTATCCCTGCGTGTGATTAAATGCATACTGTGATTCTAATCCCACCTTAGTGAAAGAAAAGTTTTCACAGGCCCGTAATCAGTTAAGTGGGGTCGTCTGGCGGTATATTTACTTCTGCTAAAGAACTTAAATGATACTTTAGCAGTGAGGTTGTCCCTGGTATAGATTTCTGTTTCACCGAGGTTTTAAAATAAAAAGTATAGGGACTTCAATGGACCAGCCTTGCAAGATAATAAGAAAGGTCTAAGAAAGCATCCAGAGACGACTGTTGTCACCTCCAACGCTCGCGGCCGTTTTTCGAATATAACGGCGGTAAAAAACGAACTCCAAACTACACCATGCTCCTGATTTTGTATCTACAACATCATCGTAAACATTTCAAACATCGGATTAAATTAACTTATAGCATCCTCATCTCACCAGTCACTTGACTTTGTCTATGAATATGATGAAAAACCGGGTTTTACCCGAGAAAAAGTTTACAAAAAAAAATGATTAGCTGGAGAAGAAGAGAAGTGACCGTTGACACCTCCAATGCTCGTGGCTTCTCTTTAAGTATAACAGCGGTAAAATAAGAACTCCAAACTACACCATGCTTCTAATTTTGCACCTACAACATCATCGCAAAAGATTTCGAATATCGTATTAAATTAACTTATAACATCCTCATCTTATCACTCACTTGACTTAGTCCATGGCTACAATGAAAACCGGGTTCATCCGAGAAAATTTTTGAAAAAAAAATAATCGCACAAATAGTGTATTTTATGGGAGAGCAGAATACACTGATGCACCTAAAATTAAATGGAAATTTAAAAGACAAATGTACAACCGCAAAGAATGAGAAAATATGCTTTAGTTAGGCTTGATATCTTGGCTGTAATAAGTGAAAGAATATTTTTTTAAGACGAATACATAAAGTAGGTTGCTTTTATTGTTTCCTGGAGTACTGCATTTGCGTTATATTACACGCCACTTCGGTTGATTTGGCGCAATACTTTGATTGTTTTTCATTATATAATAATAATAATTAATTGCATTACATAACTTATATATAAATTACATTGCTCAATTGCAATAAGTTATTTTAATATCAAGTGAAGTTCGAGGTAACACATGACGGTAAATAACAACTCTAATCACCACATAACCTGAAATACGGTTTAAACTATTATCCACTATTTTTATAGGAAATCGCAGACGATTAAATGTCTGCGTAAAATTACCAGCCCACGGTCTGTTCGTTAATTAAATACTTTTCGCATAAAGGGCTTATTTATTTTACGTAACTCTTTTTCTGACCATGAACTTAAAGATGAAATATTATAAAAGTATTTGATTAGTCAGTTTAATGTAAATTTGAGTTATTTATCGATTGGATTTAATTGTTCTGTAAGTAATCAACAGTTGTCGGAAAAAGTCCTAAAAATAAACTTGTAATAAAAAATGTTTTGAATAATAAACTGATTGTGAATTTTTTACAATTATATATTATGCAAGAATTCAGACCGTAAAACTATTGTTGTGAGCCTAACTATTATAATTTTGCATAAATAAAGGGTGCGCTAACTTAACTTCGGCGCCGACTTACACTCTTCTCTCTGAATACCAGGCTTCATCTTGCTTACTTTGCTAACTTCAAATTAAAAAATGATACCAGACAGCGAGCTAAAGTTATCAAAATGATGATTTTTGGTGCATTGTTTCAATTGATCAAAACTTACTTCTTAGCAAAAGATCTTTTTTTTTATCACTTTGGCGGATCAAAATAAAGTTGTATTGTGTTTTGTACTGTGAACTATTCTAATATCGAATTCAGCCCAAAAAGAGCATTTGTTTTTCCTTTAGGAATTCTGTATGCGCAGACTTTCTTATAAGAACAAAATCGTTGGGAAAGGGGGGGGGGCAGTGCCAACCAGTTAGCAGTCCATGATTTTTTTCAAGTTAATAAGATGTTGAATTGATCCAGTTTTTTCTCATTTCGAGTTCTACATTATTTTTCATCATATTTCTATAAGTATTAATCACATGAAAAAAGCAATGATTATGTAATTTAATTATTTCTCACAATCTGTATTTCGTCGGTTTTTCCCCTCACTGGAGGGCAAAGCCGACTGCAGCTTTTTATGAAAGTCAAAACATTTAAAGATAAGAAAATATGATGGTTTGCTTCTGTGGCATTTTATGTACTGGAAAAATTACCTTTAAGGCCATGTGAAGAGAGGGTCACGTAACCAAACCTGGACTTCAATTTTTCTTTCCCAAATTACGTCTAAACGAAATGAGGTATCGCTCTGAAAGTTTGGGAAATGAAAGAGGAGGTAATAAGGTCCATGTCTCTGCTTTGTTCCGGTGGAAATTTTGAGAAAAAATTTTTTGAAGAAAACACCAGTGGAAGTTTTCGTTCCCAACTTACGTCCACACGGAATGAGATATCGAGTTAAAAATTTGGCACGATAAATAGATGGTATGCAAGAATGTGTCTCTGGTCCTAAATAATTAGAATGTTGAAAAAAGTTTTTTTTTAATTGCTATTTTGGGGAAATACCGACCGTGCTGTCGTCAAACCCTGCAAGCAGTTTGCAATGTTGTCAATGGGCTAGTTATGAGGTTTATATTGATCAAAGTGAGGCAAAACGACAAAAATCGCTCACGAACATTATGCAAAAATACTGCGAAAACTAAGAACAACATTTTTTCACCCATAATGAAAAATGAAAGTTTAAATAACGCGGAAATTTTGTTCGGGATATGTTAATAAATATTAAAGGATCACTTGTGGCCTTGCAAAGAGTTAGAGGAAGAAAAAGTTTATTTATGGAAATAATGATTATCGACGGAAACATTTAGGTTTTACAGCAGAAGTTTGACTCTTAACTTTCTCTGCCGGTAATCATGCAATCTGTTTTACCCACAGACCCCTTGAAGTTCGAAGTTGTGTACTCGCTGCGCTAGTGCTGCTTTTACACAGCTGATACTAGACTGATACGTATGTCAGACCAAATATGTTTATTTGCATTTCAAGTGCAAACATTAGTTTTTGCATTATTGGTGCATAATGTTCGTGAGCGATTTTTGTTGTTTTGTCCCACTTTGATAAATATAAACCTCATAACCATCAAATTGACTACATCGCAAATTGCTTGCAGGCATGAGCATAGGAAATACGGGACTAGGCATGCCATCCTAACTTGGCGAGCGGGGTTGAATCCACGGGAGAGGGGAGAATTCCATGAGTGGGGAGAGCCGCCATCTTACGATGTGCCATTTGATTATGCGCGCGAGCATTTTTGCCGACAAACTGTGCATGAAAATATAAACATGTGGGCGTTGCCATGTTTGTCGCGGGACATCAAAAGGTGGCGGACCTGACCTCATTGCATCACTCCCGCAATGGCATGCCTAGTCCCTTGTTTCCTATGTTCATGCTTACAGGGTTTGACGACAGTACGGTGGGTATTTCTCCAAAATAGAAATTAAGAAAAACTTTTTCCAATATTCTAATTATTTAGGACCAGAGACACATTCTTGCACTCCGTCTATTTATCGTGTCAAATTTTTAACACGATATCTCATTCCGTGTGGGCGTAAGTTGGGAAAGAAAACTTCCACTGGTATTTTCTTTAAAAAAAATTTTTCTCAAAATTTCCACCAGAACAAAGCAGAGGCATGGACTTTATTACCTCCTCGTTCATGTCCCAAACTTTCAGAGCGATACCTCATTTCGTTTAGACGTAAGTTGGGAAAGAAAAATCGAAGAACAGGTTTGGTCACGTGACCCTCTCTTCACATGGCCTTAAACCGAGTATTTTTGGCTTAAAATCTAACGAATGGCACATAAGTTACTAAAAATCTAAAAATATTTTTAACACTTTCGCCCTTATGAATAGAAAATGTCCATACCTTCAAGCATTTCGAAAGAAGTTAATCATGATCCTTGAGAGGAATGAGGTTTAAGATTTACATTTTGATGCATACTGAATAACAAATAATAAAGTGTATACAGACGTACATGTTTGAGGTCTAACCTTGAAAAAAGAGTATGTTTTTATTGTATATAGTGGTTTCGATTTGTAACGGCGGTAGGAAATCGTTCAAATGAAACCATTCTAATGATTCGGTGCCACTTATTTATTTCACTATATGCGTGCGCTATTATGACTAATCGTTTGAAGTTCAATTACTTTCAGGCCTAAATTATACGATGGTCAATGTCTACTTTCCAGCAGTGAGGTTTACTATATTTATTTATTTATATTTCCCTTTTTATGATGAATTTGTGGTAGGAAAGGATACTGGCCAACATCCTATTTTACCGGTCAATTTATGCAAGCAGAAACTGCCAATATTTTTTTAAAATGATATATTGTATATTATTGTAGTAATAGTCATTAACTTATTATTTTTAATCAAGTTAACGCTAGAAGTGCACTTTCTGTTTTCTTACTAATATCATTTTACTACCAATATACGTTTTTCAGTTGGCCTCGAAAATTGAATAAAATTTTTCCTGTTTAATCTAGTACTTCTGTATTATTATTAAATTCTTTTGTCAATCCCTGGTCCCCGGGTGGAAATTTAAGTCGGGGGCTGGCCATTCTACGACCGGAGAGCCCGGCTTCAAGCCGGGAGTTGGCCGGGGAGCCCGACTTTAAGTCGGGCTGTGGCCGGCGTTCCTGGTCGGAATCCGACCAGCATCGTCACGCTCCGCTGGCCAGCGTCCGGCCATGGATCATGGCCCGGAACTAGCCGGGGAGCCCGACCGTAGCCCGGACAAGATCAATTGGTGCTTTACTAGAATTAAATGATTCGGGTTTCAATTGTATGAAAAGCATTAGTCACTAAATTAGAGAATCAATTTGATTATTTTTTACTGCAGAATTGGAGCATATTTATATATGCAATTCCACACGCCTAGCACACAGACAACATTAACTATTTTCACGTAGTCGTTGAGAGACAAAAAAGGTATTTAAAAAATAAATATTAAATGATTGCGAGTATGTTGACTTTAAATATTAATAGTCCTGTTTAGAGTAAATACACATATAACATTTTTAAACATTATATTACAAAAAAAATTTCAAACGTCACGGGGTTATCGAACCTACATATCCATACCTAAATCTAATGCCTAGCAGTCGGGAGTGCCAACCACTGCGCTAAAGCGACAAGTTAAAACTCGTTGAAAAAGCCATCCTCATAAGTTTCAGAAAAGTTAAAGTACCAAATTTTAAGTTCACTTTTGCTAATTATTTATTATTATGCGGCGTTATGTAAATATAAAATACACGAACTTTTAACAGGAATATCAATAAAATACATTTTAAATAAATAATTTAAATCGATTACGATTTTTCTTCGCGTGATATTTTATTTTTTTCCGTTGTAGACTATTTTACAACTTTTTACAATGACAGGAAATCTAATTTTTTCTGGACATTACAAATTTTTAACGACGGAACTCAGGATCGTGTATTTTGACAATTCCTTAATAATAACATTTTTTAAATTTCGTGTAAGGTTTGGTTTTTATGTGTTTTATACTATTTTACAACGTTTATGATTGATATAGAATGTAAATTTTTTCTGAACATTTGCAATTTTTCATAAAGTTGGAACTTAACATTTTTTTCATAAAAAAAAAACAGTTTGAATTTAAAAAAAGTGTCATCGAATTTTTGTCACAAAATGCATTGTTTGTAAGTCTGAACTCGTGAAACCTTAAAATTTGTGGTGTCAAAAAGATATTCACCGAATATATTTCCACGCGTGGAACATCCATGTGCGTATACGCATTCATTTCTTAATGAAATTAGAAAAAGTAATTAAGTTATAAACAAAGTTGAAGAATTTTATTATTTCCAATCAGCACCCGGCCAGCTACCGTCTGAGTATTCGATCATAATGTTTGTCCGATCAGAGCCCAGTCACCCCCCGACTAGGGGTTTCACATAAATTTTGGCTAGCCAGTCTCCGAACAGCGCACGGTTAGGCTCTTAAAAAAAAAAAACATAGCCCGGTCAGTCCCCGACCAGGAACCTTGTTGTACCAGGGCTAACCCGAGCTATTTCCACACGAGTCTATTGTTTCAAAATTAGTTTTCAGGTTGCCGGATGCTCACAGTTTGCTCATTACCTCGTTCTTGATTTCTTCTGAATCTTTTTAATTTATTTGCATTCCTTTGAATTATTTTGAACTAATTTTATTCTCTCAAATTTCCGTGAATAAATAGAATATAATATTAACTTGTCTTCGAGTAAATTGTTGAATCTTAGAGATTAAAGTTACGCCAGCTACACATTAAATATATCAATAAGATCCATGAATTTCTTGGTATTAAAATTTTTTTAAATTATCTTGATTTATTCAAATTCTTCGAATTCTTTTGAATTCCCTTCAATTTAATATTGGTAGGGGTCACATGAAAGTATTAATTTCAAATTAAGTAATCTATTTGAAAATCAATTTTAAATTGAAACTGTCGAAATGATATGCTTTGAAATAAAAAATTCAACATGGAAAAAATTAATATTGAATCAAGAAAATATCGGTACGAATAAGGCCAATATAATAATTTCATGGTTCTAAAAGATTGATCTTGTCTAAATAAAATGTACAAAGGAATGCATACAAATCCAAACAAACAAAATGTATAAAAGAAAATTAAGTTTCTTTAATCTACTACTTTTTCTTGAGACAAGAAATATTTTCTGGATCAAGAAGATATATAGTATCGTCCGTATTCATAATGATATTTCATTGTTAATTTTAGTAAAATTCATAATTTGTCGATTATTGTTATGATTCTTTTATACAAATTTAATAGACAAATGCATTATTCGGGCATTTGTCGGCAGAAAAATTCGTTTTTTTTCAATGACAGTACCTTCATTTCGGAACTTCATGCCCATTTCAGCAACATTCATAATTTTTTGATAAATTTTAGGCTTTTTTCAATCAAATTCAATAAGCAAATGCATTAATGAGGCATTTATTGACAGAAAAAAATTATTTTTGTCGGTTTCAACTTTTTAAAATAGGAAATTCATGATAATCTTAGCAAAATTCATAATTTTTTGATAAAATTTATAATTTAAAAAAAAATTCAACAAAGAAACGCATTATTTTGATGATTATTTCATAAACACTCATACATAGTTAAAAAATTCAATGTTTTAAACAAATTTAATAAACATATGCAGTTTTTTTCAACTTTAGTACTTTCGGTTTAAGTTTCTTATTACGTTCATTCTTTTAACAAGACTGATCCAAAAATAGTTTATCATAGACATTAGTGGAAAAAGCCGGTCATTCTATTCGGTCCTGAAGCTACAGCCTTATTAATTAAAGTATTGATAAACTTAAACTGAAAGGACTGACATTAAAAAAAAACTTTTTCATCGACAAATACCCAAATAATTCATTTGTTTAATAAATTATTTTTAAAAAAATCATAAAACTGATAAAAAAATTAAGAATTTTTCTGGAATTACCATAAAGTTCTTCATTTAAAAAGCTGGCATCGAAAAAAATGAATTTTTCTGTCGGCAAATGCCTGAATAATACTTTTTTTTATTGAATTTGTTTTAAAAAATCATAGAATTTATCAACCTATAATGAATAGTGTTAAATATTTCATAAAGTTAGGAACCGAAAGGACTGGAAATGAAAAAAAAACGAATTTTTCAACCGATAAATGCCTAGTTAATGCATTTGGTTTTAAAATTTGTTTATAATATTACCAATAATCATCTCAAGAAGAAATTTCTTCATCATTATATTTCTCTATCCAAATTTCTGGCAATATAACTTAAAAACTGTAAAATTATGGAAAATCGTTGAAAATATTCTTTCAACGAATAATTTGTTTATAAAAAATTGACATTGGAAACGTCATATGGAAAAATGGCAATGTTTTTCGTCATACAGTGAACCCCTTCAATAGCGCTCCCCGCCATATAGCCTTTCCGAGAATTGGCGCCGCGCCGCGGATGGGAGTCAAAGGAGCTGGAGGGAGTGTGCGGGGTCACACAGGTGCAAACAAATGAAACCGTTTTCAACCGAAACGGCAGTCTATCGGGTTATTTTCCCACTGCCCCAAAACCGGCATAATAGAAGGGTTTCACTGTATAGGTTTATTTATAAAAAAATCGAAAGCTTAATTTAAAATATCATGCTTGACAACTCTTTTATCAGCTTTCTCCCGCTTTTTTTGTTCAAATCGGTCACTATTTGTGGGCTCTACGTTATTTTAAACCAAAAAAGTAATTTTTTCTCACTGTGCAGTGGCGCGCAATAAAACTCGGTTAACGTGATACCGGGTTCAAGAATTTTCAAGGGACACATATTTATTTGTCTTGTGGGGACCCAGACCTGCATTTTACAAAAAATCATATCCGTTATGACGCAAGTTCAATGACGAAACTAACCCACTTATTTGCGCCTGGTTAACAGGGATTGGGCACCGATTAAGGGCAGGCACACATATATTTCCAATAAGTACTCGATGTCGTTAAATACGTGATTTAGTTTTTTGTTTAATTCCGCAATCATGCTAATTTTTAAGGAAAATAATTTTTAAATAATTAACTAAGGTACGTGGGTTCAGGATTTGCTTGGTCAGCATGGCGGTTCGCTATTACCCTACATGCATATAATTCGAAATTTTTTTTACCAATATCTGCGATGACGCAAGGTTCAGTGTCACTGGCTCTCCTCCTATTTTTGTCGTCTAACACGTAGTTTGGCCGGAAAATGAATTTTTTTATTTTTTAAAAAGCATTATCATGATTCAAACAAAAACGATATGCCTGATCAAAAAATGGTTTGAACTAAATTTGTAGATTCTTTTCAGTTACAGTCTCTGCCGTATCGCATAGTTTTTGGACAGTGAAGTTTTTCATTTTTACTTACATTTTTTACAATTAAAATAAAAACTATGCATTTTATAAAAAAAAATGATTTCAAGAAAATTTGTAGAATCTTTTTGTATGATAAATTTCTTTATCCAAAAATTTGTTTTTTATCTTTCATAGTTTGACCTAGAAAATTAAATTTGTAAGTGTTCAAAAAGCATTTTCGATGATGAAACCAGATCTGCTGGTCAAAAATGGCTGGTTCACAAACTAATCCTTTCTGTTTAGGTCTACAAAAAGTGTGTCGACGCTCAACTCAATCTGATCAGTCTATCGAAATTTATCGTGTCTACCTAATACTGCAGGCAGACCGACAGACACCTTCGTAAAAATCAGATTTTGCTGACACAGGGCCCCGAGTAAAAATGCTTCGATTTCAGTTTGACTTGGTGTTCTCTTGATTATGCATAAGATAATGTCTTACTTTTATGGACTGAATGAGGATAAGCCTGAACAATTTTCTCAAAAAAATTAAAATTGTCATTTTCTATAAAACAAATGAAAATCCATAAATGAATTGATTCAATGTATTGTGTAAAAATATACAAAATTGCTTAATAATTAACAAATATTATCTTTTATGACAGTCAGAATAACCCCTTTTCAGCGCAGCTATATACTCAAAGTTATAAGCCGCTCGTCTTGGAGCCATACGAATTCGAATCAAGATATAAATATATGTATGCAAGACATACATTGAAGTCTGACTCCGTCTCGAAAATGAGACATGCAGAAGTCGAAATTTTCGACTCAAGCCTGCTTTGATTGGGGACAATTCAAGCCGAAACCAAGTCGAAGAATTTTTGCTAATAGGATGGGGGGGGGGGGCTTAAAAGATGAAGATTCGATTAAATTCATCGTGGTAAAATTCCAAATTAAACTGATACCTTCTCATTAGGATGAAAACTGTAATATTTCATCGAACTGAGTAACATTATTCTATGTCGATACTCTAAGCTTAAAAGTGAATTAAAAATTGATTGGTACAATACCTTTTTCACATTTACATAAAGAGTAAATACATTTAATTGGCTTACAATTTTTGTTCATTAAATGTTATATATTGACAAAAATAAATACAAATTCAAATGTTTCATATATACAGTTTTAAAGTAAGATAATCGGAAATTTAGGTAAAGCTGCTTCCCGTATATATAATACGCGAAAGTAGTAACTTGTAAAATCGCTTGCTATTTCACATTCAATGTTTCTCTGCAAAAATAATTTTTTACCCAAAAAAGTTTTTTTTTCATAGTGTAGGAAATCTGAAAAACGACAATTGATTGATTTGCCCATACTCTATCTGTTCTTTTCGCTACGCTATGCTGGGGAAACCCGGTCTTTAAACCCGACCTGCGCGCCTGGTTACCTAATATATGAACATGGGAGAGTATGTATTTGCACTTGGCACTTGGCAATGCCTTTATTGCGTGACGGCATTGCAGCAGCTTTCGGACGCGTTCACAAGGGTGCGCCACCTGTTCACCGCACGCACCAATCAATACGCCCACGAAAGAGACAGAGAGGGAGAGATTGCGTGCACGCGTATAAAAGCGTACTTAAGTGCATGTGTGCGTACACGTGCCGGCAAAATTTGGATTGTATTGAGTTGTGCTGTGTGTTGGCACAGTACTTACACATTCGCAAAATTGAGTACGTGTAGGTCTAGGGACCTCGAACTGTAGCCCATATTTTCGACGTTTGTTGACAGAGAATGCGACCGAGTGCGATTGAAGGACTTAAGATAAAGTGCTTTAAGATTTTGAATGTGCATTAATCGGACTCTTAATTTCGTAAGCTCTATCCTTCGAGTCTCTTACTTTCTGCAATAAAATTATTTTGGGTCACAAAGTTCTTGCTTCCTGTGGTAGACCTCGTTCCAAGAAAAATTAAAAACACGACCAAACCTTTTTACTGTTTCCAACAAGATTAGTAAAGTTTAAAAATGATTAAAACTCAAAATCTTGTAAATTCGACTATCTTTGATTAAAATCGTTTAAATTTTAGATTAGGCTCGGCGAAAAAATAGTGTTTTTTGTTGTTGAAAATCTTATGGTTCAATATGCTCAATATTTAATGGAGCCTTGGATATTTGCCAAACGTAATTAAAAATTTTTTAAACAAATATTATGCCCTTTCAGGTTGAACAATTTCAACACATAAATAGTAAAAAAAAAAGTATTTTTTAAAACCTAAACTACTCAGCATTCAACATATTACAAATTTGGAAAATGAAAGATTAAAAAAATTCCAATTGTTCAGAATTTTCAAAATTTAAGTTTGAAGAATTCTGAATTGACCAATTAAAACCTTCCAATTTGAACAATTTTAAATAGAAGTATTAAAATTTTTTAATTTTTAAACGAAATTCTAGAAATTCATATAAGTTTCCGTTTCAATTCCGCCTAAAACAAATTAAAGGAATTGAAAGCTGGCAGTTTCATTTTTTAAGGCGATAGAGTATTTTTGCATGCCCAATTGTTTTTATGGATATTGGGTGTACAAAGATTTAGGTTAACCATCACAAAATTGTTGAGGTAACAATAATTCATTAGTTAATTAACCGACATACATAATTAGATACGTTATAAAATGTTATCAACCGTAATAAAACTGTAGTTGGATGTGCAATATATTACCAACTGAAGATTTTACTGAAACTTCAATTATTTACTCAACACGCACTTCTTGAAAAAATAATAGGTCATCTTACATAGCATACGAATAATAGCGGTTGAATATGAAGATTACTTTGCTACATAATATGTATGTTGCTGCTGTCATTGAAGTAGAAGTATGAAACGTTTGTACAAAGCTGCAATTAATAAATCATATCTAGACTTTACCCGTCACTATCTTAGATCTGATAAAGTCATTTCTCAGTTTAAGAAGTCAGATCTTGTTCAGCCCTTTTAATTGAAAAAAACGAGATAATTATCAAATTTTACAATTTTATGTATATCTCGGTAAATGATATACGTCTCGTTTGATAAGCCAGATTGTGTAGAGTGTGTGTAAAGCATATACGATATGCGTCAATCAAATAGAGAGAATCTGTAATCTTTTATCAAGGTTAACTTCATACTACTTGCTAAGAAATACTATACTTTGTTGAGAATTAGAATTTTGATCTTGGAAATATTTTTTTTTCTACGACAGTTCAGGATCACATTAAATTTTGGAATATTATTTTACGACACATGGTTGTTTTTTTGTAGTTCGATCCTCGTCGAAAACTAAAGTCTGCAGTAACAACAAATTCAAATAAGAATTCCTCAAAAACCAAAACAAAAATGAACAAGAATTCTTCTGGGGTCAATTCGATATTTTCCTCACATTTTAGATTTTAGATTACACAATTATTTTTCGTTGAATCACAATTACTATATTATGTGCTGAGCGAAATATATTTTTATAGATATATTTAGTCGCTACATTTTAGCCAGACGCTATTAGATATTAATTAATTACTTGAATTTGTTAAATAAAAAATAAAAGTGATTGAATGTAAAATCCAAAATGAAGAATTGTGAGAAATGAATCGTAATCGATAATTTCAAAAGAGAAGATTTAAATTTATACGTTTTCAAATTCGAGGCCATATCTTTATTTTCAGACGTCAAAACTTGAACAATTTTAGAAAAATAAGCATTCTAATAAATGGCGACTTTTAACTTTTTATATTGGGTCATTAAACATTCAATGCTTTCAACATTTTAAGTTTAATATTCAAGTCTTCAAAATCAATTATTGAAATGTTAAATTTTATATTTTGACCCTTAAATGTGAATAAGTCACATTCTTAACTTATTCCAATAAGTGACTTTATCCTAGTTATAAATCGTTTATTTTTACAGACGAATTAGTCAGTTTTACTGATTTATCAGTAAATAATAAGTGATTCATACCTAGAATTCAGACAGTAATTAAAATTAATAAAACTTGTAACTGATTCAAATTTAAAGAACTTATTTTAATTTCAAGCATTTTAATTTTGAAATTACATACTATTTTTGACGAATCATAATTTAATACAAATTCATTTTTATATATTTAAATACGAAATTATTATCCTTTCAACGTTTTGAATTAAAAGTGGTTTAATTTCAAATTGGAATTGGAGACATTTTAAGAGATTTAAATCTAATTACCAAGTGTCAATTACCAATCAATTATCAAGTACTATTCAAAGAAATGGGATAGATTTAATTTAGATTTAATTTAAAACCTTTGAAATCATATGAAATCCTTTAAATCTTTAAAAATTACTTGAAATATTTAAAACTCCATTGCAATTTGTTCAACACAGAGAAATAGGTATTGGGCCCGACTAGTATACCACTGCTACTTTATTGGTAAACACAAACATTGTGCTTGTGGGTGTTACTACTCATTTGTTGTAATTACAATGCGGGTTGTAACACTAGCAAGCAAAATGGTTGTACCAACCAATGAAGTAGCAGCTGTATATTTTACAAACTCAATTAGTTGGGCTATGTAAATCTTTGAAATTATTTGACACCCAAAAATAATCCTAAAACTTTTGGAAATCATATTCTTAAATATTTTACGTCCCGTGAAAGATCGTGTAATTTTTAATTACATTTAAAACCCCTTGAAATATTTTGAAATATTTTAAATCCTTTCTTCATGATGTAGTTATATGAAATACCTAAAAATCATTTTAAAATGCACAGGTGTAGATACATAGAAGTGCAATTTTTTATTAAGAAAATAAGAGGCAAATAAAGGATATAATTAATATTGGGGATTTTGCAAAGAAAGAAATCCCTGAGAAATTCAATTTAAAAAATTTTTTAGTCTGATCATTTTTTGTAATGTATCACTCTTTAAACGTGAATAAATCAAAATTTCATATTTAAAGAGCTATGAAAATAAGACCACTTATAAGGAATATCTTATTTATTTTAAGCGAATAAAGTTTTTACTGTGGTAGATAAATAAAACGTGTCTAACAATAAGTACATATTTTACGTGATAAAAAAATCAGGGATAAAGATAGTGGAAATTCATTCTCTTTACTTCAAGCAGGAAAATATATCTGTTCTCTAAAATTAAAATCAATATATGTCAATTTCTCCTAGCTTAATTGTATGAAATGGAAATTACTCTCTAAATTTGAGTTATTTAAATTTGACGAACCAATAATTCACTTTCACTAATTGCTAGTCAAATTTTACTTATAATAATTTTTAGTAGAAAAAAGAAAAGTGGAAATTAATAGTTGAATATGGAAATATTAGTGGAAATAATAGAACTAGTTTTTCAGTCAGTTAACATAAAATACGTTTTTTTAAATAACAATTAGATTAATAATATTTAATTAGATGATTAACTTACTATGTGCATTTTAATTAATCATAACAAAGAAATTGCTACACGAAGTGAACTACACTCCCGGTGAAGGAGTATTGTCCACCCTGAGCGAAATTGGCCAAAATAAAAAGTTTTATATCTCTGTAAAAAAATCATGTATTAAAAAAAACCTAACGTGGTTTTAAAGTTTAAGTCAGTACCTTTCAAATAAAGGCAATTGGCTTTGTCGAAAAAGAATTAAAAATTGAAGTCTTTATAGAAAAAAAAACAATTTTTTTACATTTTTTTTTTGCTCTCAAAAAAAACGTGATTAAAAAATTCAAATGAAATAGATGAGTATTTGTATTTTCTTTAAAATAAGCCCAAGATGACATTTTTGGTGGGTCGTTTTAAAGGTATGGCATTAAAAAAAAAAAAAAAACACGTTTTTTCAACGCTGAATATCTCGGAATCTATGCATTATAGAAAAAAATGTTTGTTTTTGCATGTTGAATCAAAGAAACTTTCTTTAAATCAAAGAAATTCTAGTATTGATATACAGTCAAAGAAACATTTGTTTTATTTTAAAAAATTTTGTTATTAACTTTTCTTATTAGATTTAAAGAAATATTTCGTTAATTTAAATGGAAAATTTCTTTAAATTAAAGAAATATTTCGTTCCTTAAAACCGAATATTTCTTTGAATTGAAGAAATATTTGATTGCTTCAGATGAAAAATTTCTTTGAATCAAAGAAATATAATTTTTACATTCTCATCATTTATGATTGAGAAAGTAATAGAATTGTCGGAAATTTGACATCACACTTTTTCAATAGATCTCCACGTTTCGAGACCCCCTGAATCCGAAAATCAGGTTTTCACGATGGCGTCTGTCTGTCTGTCTGTCCGTCCGTAAACACAATAACTCTCGAAAAAATGAACGAATCAAATCCATCTTTGGCACACTTTTTCTAGGTCCTAAAAGAAAGGACGAGTTCGTTAACCAGCCATTTTTGATAAAAATTCAAAAAGTGAGCGCATTTTAAAATTTTTGAGACCACATTTTTCTGAATTTGAAAATTCTATGTGCGGATATTTATAGTATTGAAAAGAACAAATAATTTATCGAAATGACTTTTTTCGATACAAAGAAAATTCTCAGAGTTATAGCGTTTTCAAAAATTTTTTAATCAACCGAAAATCAAAATTTAAAGCCGAAAAACGCACGATATGAAAAAAAGTCAAGATAAGAAAAACATTTTTTTAGAAATCCCTACAAGATTATCATAACCAATTTTTGGGTTTTCTTCAAAAAACGAAAATTCAAATTTTGATTGCACAAAAAATAATGGAAAATAAAAAATTCCATTTTTTGGACAAACTATGTAGGATACAAAAAAAGATGAATTAACAAAAATGGTTATCCCAAAAAAGATCTACGATTTCGTTAAGAATCAATTTTTGATAGGACGCGTACTTTTTGTTTTATTCGTGAAAAATAACGTTGAAAAAAGTAAGATAAAAAAAATGTGTGGAAAAATGACGAAAGTTACGAGAAAAAAATCCAACAAAACCTGTTTACAAATGTCTGTCGGAAATCGAACGCGCAGCGCGAGTGTCACGATGAGAATGTGTACGTCAAAGCCTACAGAGCTTTGAGAAACTTAATCTTTGACTATACTTAATTAAGTAGACAATTTAGGATATGAAGACGCATATAAATACTGCCATCTAAAAGAGATCTTTTTGATAAAGTTTTTTTCAAGCATTCCAAATGCAAAGAATAAATATCCGAGCGCGAAGCGCAAGGTGTAATTATGTTCTAGCGAGAAGCGCGAGGTAACCTGAGGGAAAAAGGTTATTTTAATATTTTTTGTGTGTAAATGAATTTTATTCTTTCCTAATTTACAATTTCTCTCGAAAATTTAAGGTAAAAAGATAAATTGTGATGAAATTGTGCACAGAAGTAACCAATATTTACATAAAAACGAGGTTAGGTCGTACTGTATAAAAGTATCTATTTACACGGTAGAAAGCGTCTATGCTTTTTGCAAATCCCTACGATGCAAGGATGTCGCGCACTTCTTTAACACACATTTTAACAATTTAAATTATTACCAAGAGCCGTCGCTTCCGCATCTTCGCAAAAATTTGACAACACGTGTTCCGAAAGACGCGTTAACGTAAAATAATCAAAGTGATTTGTTCTGTGCAATGCCATGGCGCATTGGTAATGTGGATTAAGAAAATCTTTCTTTGATTCAAAGAAATAATTTTCTTATTGCAAATTACTGACCAAAGAAATTATTTCTTTCATTTTTCCTAGTAACTTTTTAAATCAAAATACTTTTGTTTTAAACCAAACAAATCATTTAAACAAATAATTTCTTTAAATTAAAGAAATTACGTGACGTCATTCATTAAAATCAAATAAATTTTCTTTTAATATAAAAATATTTTTATGTTATATCAAAAGAACCTAGTGAAAAAAATGTTGTTTTTTTTATTTTAATAAGAACTTTTTTCTGGGTGTATAATTAATTACACTAAGTGGCTACGATATGTACATTGTTTTGCCTGAAGATGGTCAGGGTAATTTTCAGGGTGTCCCAGAGAGTGGTGCATTGCGCAGTTGCGCAGGTTATGGTATTGTTGAGTGAGTATGGGATAAAGGGGAGACTTCCCTTCAGCAGAAGCTGATAGCTGAGAAGGACTTTCAAGGTGACAGCGACAGGGACATGAGGGCGGGTGACTGCTGAAGTAGCTCCCTTGATTTTCGGTTGCAATACGCGGCAGGCATTGATTCCTCCACACCCATTCCCTTTTCTCCACTTTTCCCTTTGCTAGCAGACTTGTGTTGGTTGGGTTGCTACCCGGCATCCCTGGCTCGGTCTTGCTCTTATTTCTTTAGTTTGCACGCGCCCGACCAATTTGGCGCCACCACCGAGGAAATAGGTCAAGGCTTTAGGCTCAGCCGGGCTTTTTCTTTTTACGCCACTAAGTGAGCTTACACATTCCCGGCAACTTCAACTTGCTCGCTCGCAAGCATGATCTTTGATCTTCTCCATCTTCCCATTTCCCAGTTAACTTACCCTACATTCTTATTACTCGCTCCCCGGTACTGACTTAATACTGTCAATGTCAGTATCTTTTTTCTGGGATCTTGGCACAATGTTTTGCTATATTTTTACTTTCTCATAATTTATGATTGAGAAAGTATTAGAATTCTCCGAACTTTGACACCATAGTTTTTCATCGGATCTCGACGTTTCGAGACCGTCTAAATCCGAAAATCAAGTTTTGACGATGGCGTCTGTCTCTCTGTCTGGCCATCCGGCCGTCGCACAGTAGGGTGTTTTGGATTTGTTCGTGCAAATAATCGACGAATCGTCAATTTTCGACCGAATTGAATTATTTGTTTTTAAATACAATACAATTTTGTAACTCACTCTGATGATAATAATATTCTATCAATCAGGAACTTACAATTTTAAAATAACAAATAAATACTTTGAAAACTTATCATGTGGGGTGAAGGTGTTGTGAAAAATGGGGGTTGTGGTGGTAGATGGAGGGTAAAGGTGTTATAAATGTTTTACAGAAAAATAGTCTTTTGATTTAAGAGTTTAAGAATTAGGACAAAATTTTTATTTCTTAACTGACAATTCTTACATACAATTAATCTTTATGATTGAAAATTCGTTTCCTTATTTTTTGAATGCATCTTTTGGGCAGGACCCAGAAAAGATCCATTTTTACTCAATCAGTTTAACATTTAACGAAGTAGTCGAATGCCAACAAAAAAGACAAATTTTAAACGAAATAGTTGAGCCCTGAACAAAGGAGCTTTAACAAAAGATAATTCACAACTACCAAATTACAGTTTTAGATGTATAAATGCATATGTTATCGAGTGCAAAGCTCTAGAACGAACAAAGAAAAAAGAAAAATATATACAAAATTGTTGATTTTTCAAACTGTATATTGTATATTGTATATAAATTGTTGAATTTCAAACTGTATATTATTTAAAAGCATGTAAAGCATTGGGATCCTATATATTTTATGCAGCTGTTTCGTCGAGAAGTTAAAGTGCAAGGAGTTTAATGGTACTTTCTGATATTGAGTAAAGTTAGTGTAACATTGGTATATTTTTAATCATAAGTTAATGTTTTAGTTACTATTTTCATTCAATAAAAACATTAAGATTAAGTATTATTCCGGTGAAGCATGAAATTTGTTATAAAATTCTATTGCTGATATAAAATGCGGTAGCAACGTATTAACATTTTGTGGTTAATATTGAATTTTGCAATTCAAGAACCAACTGCTTGCAGTTGAAAAATTTATCAAAAAGACGTAGGATAAAAATATAAAAAGATATTTTTTATTTTAATCCTGACTAAAATAGTTTCTGTTTTTTTTTCACCAAAAATTTTACAAATTTGAATGAAATTTTTGAAAAATTTTACTAATTTTCAATGTATTTCAAACACGGATTATTTTTTCATATTTAGAAAAATAAGTAAAAGCTTAATTTTCGTAACGTTTCATAGGAAAAAATAATATTTTATAGATTTTTGTAGATACACGGATGATTTACTTTAAAGTGGCAAAAATGATCTAATTCTGCGATCAGCAATTTGCTCTTATATTCTAAAACTAATTCCTAACCTCAAAATCTGAAAAAGTTGTTATCGCATTTTACACCAGCAATGGACTTTGATAACAAAAATCATAACCAATTCCATGCTTTATAGGAATATTACTTAATGTTAATGTTTATATTAATAACAAATAATTGCATAAACATTAACTTGTAATTGAAAATATACTAACCCTGCCGATAGAAATCTCAGAGTAAATGTTGGAGCTTCTCAAGGCTATGAGAAGCTCTGAGAAATTCTGCGCAGGCACTCAGGTAGATATATTTAATGGTCCAGATAGCTCGTTTAAATGCTTCGAAGGCTTAAAAATGTCCTTTCCGAAATTGAAATAAAAATACGATCATGAATAACAAGTAGAGAGGCTTAAATTGAAATAAGAATTCGATCATAAATAACAAGCAGAGGTCCTGTATTGCGGCAGTATGGGTGGCAAGGTGGTGATCAAGCAGCAGCGTTCATTCGTATTATCGACCGTGAATTTCGATTCGATTATTATTTCCAACAGTGATCCAAAAACTCTTGCGCATGCTTGAACTGTGTGGCGCTCATTGGTTCTAGTTCGCGTACGTATTTAAAAATCAAGTACAGACGCGTACCGTAGCCAATGAACACCACTCAAATCCAAGCGAGCGCAGATCAAGAAAGCTCCGTTGGGATTATTAACATCAAGAAAACACGTGTAACGTTCCATTACTGTCTAACTCACAGTGACTCACGAGTGTCCCTTTCGCACGGGTGTAGCTATCAAGGAGCGAGCAATCATGACAATTTTTTCAATAGTTTCCAACGCTGTCTAACTGTTATATGCTGTTTCTTACGCATATAGCAATGAAAATCGAGTAGTGTGACAATCGAAATCGACAATATCGTTTAGAGATTTTTATTAAGGACTCGTGAATAAATTTACTGTCGGAGAGATACGCCACTATTACGGTTTGAATCGTCAGTACGTCAAAAAAACGTCGACAGTCGTCGGCCTATTTTTAGGCTATTCAGATGTCAGTAATATTTGGCAACTCGTACAAACAATGCTTCATGCTCATTGTTACTTTTGTTTTCAACCATTACAAGTGCAAACCTTTCTATTCTCATTCTATTTTTGCAATAAAAGTTTTAAATAATAGTTAATAGACGTTCATAACGTTAATATTTTAATTTTCAAATTATTCAACCGAGAAACGTTTATTCTGAAGAAATC
The DNA here is from genome assembly GCF_010883055.1 of Belonocnema kinseyi. Lineage (NCBI taxonomy): Eukaryota > Metazoa > Arthropoda > Insecta > Hymenoptera > Cynipidae > Belonocnema > Belonocnema kinseyi. Next base: position 87,891,085 of record NC_046666.1, on the reverse strand, counting down.
AAAGAAAGAGTATTTTATAGAATTTAAAATATTTTTTTCTTACAGCTCTTATGTTTATTTTAATAAAATTATTATTAAATAATTAAATACCGATCAAAATTTTTTTATCAATGTAATACGTATTATTTTAAAGTAACCTGCGACATCAGGTAGAATTGAAAAGATGATGTAGGGCGTTTTAAAATCTGGAAAAATACTTTCTCCTTTGAAACCCTGCAATAGTCCTCCGTTCAATAATAGCCTTTCCAAGAATTGACGCCGCGCTGCAGGCATATGTAACAGGAGCTGAGCAAACAAAAGCGGAGCGGTCCATAATGAGTTAGTTTCCACCCACCGTCAGCCCCAAAATCGGCGCTATAGAAGAGTTTCACTGTATATTTATTTTAAACTTGAAAAGATTGATGTGAGCTTTCACAAAAAAAAAGCTTTCACATGTTTAGGATAAGCAAAACAAAATTGAAACTTCCCGTAAAGCTTAATAATTCAAAAAACTTAGGCCAGATTCAATAATAAATTAAGCTAGCTTGGAAAAATTAGATTATGAACTTGAAGCTGGTGAGCTTTTCATAAAACTTAAATCTGCTCATTTAAGCTAAGTTCTCATCTAGCTTACATTGCCGGTCAGGTTTAATATTGATAATTCACAGATGCAATATAAATATTCCTTAAATTAGTGTTGCTGAGAATAAGCATTGTGAATAGAGAGTTTTTGAATAAAAATAGCCTCGACAGCCACTTTTTCCAATCTGGTTTTTTCCTAGGCATAAATGAACTTGGAAGCCTAATACTGACATGCTAAGGAAAACATTGCATAAGTAACATTATCGTGTATATCGACTTTGCCATTGCCAGATCAAAGAAATGGAGCAATGATTGCAAAGTCACTTATGTAATTTTAGGCGGAATACCCACCGTTGCGTGGGAGGAATCGGGAATTTACTGTTCATTAGGGGGTATCGAAAAAAGTTGTTCGCGCAAAGTTCTAGCAGCAGAGAAAACTTTCTTTTGGGAGTCAAAAACACTCTCCTAAAGTTTCATAAAAAAATTGTCTTCTGCGTGCATCATAGATATAGCTAAAAATCTCAAAAAACGAAGCACTTCTTCAAATTTAAACAGCAAAAAAATTATTATTATTTTTAAATTTAAATTATCACTAAAAATAGTTAAAAGCAAGCCGGTTTATACCTGTATAGCGATGATTCTGCTAACATATTTTTTACCCTCCCTAATTGACTTTAAAGTTTCAAAAAATCGAAAAAGCCGTCTTTCTCGCTATTTTCTTAGAGTCACGGTAAATTTATTTATTATTTGACCTATAATGTTTGATATACATTAATGGGGATGTATTTGTAATATGCTGCAATAATAATAACAATAATAATAATAATAATAATAGTATATAATTATGATAATTCAATAATAATGATAATTGAATATATAATAAATAATAATAATAATAATATATAATATATAAGAGAGCCTCGGTGGCTCAGTTGGTTAGACACTTTGACTTCACCTCAGAGGTCCGGGGTTCGATCCCTGAGCCGGTACCTCTGGAAATTTTTCAATGTACCTTTACTGAGGTTCTGGTGGTTCGGAACCCACCTTAA
>NC_046666.1:87888105-87889375 GCF_010883055.1 Belonocnema kinseyi | reverse complement strand
GTGCAAAATGATCAAATAAAAATCCAACTCTAACCAAAAATGCCTTCGACATATTGGGCAGTATAAGCCTGTGACAACATTTCGCCACAGAAATATTTTTATATATAAGGAATGTTCTCATTAAAATAATTTGTGTTGAATTTAATTTACAAGAAAATAGTTAAAAGTGATATATTGCTCTTTATATGACAATAAACTTAATTTTCGATACATAAATTATCATAAGAAATAGTTCGAAGCAAGTGAGTTTGTATCTACATAGAAAAAAATCATTCTCATGAATTAATTTTAATTAAGTAATTAATTATTAATTAATAATAATTAATTATTATTTAATGAATATTGATTAATTATTATTTAATTAATTAATTTTATGCTACTTAGGTACAAATGAAATATGCGTCGAACTATATTTTCTGATAATTTATATACTGAAAATACATTTTATTGTCAAATAAAGTGCAATATATCACTTTGAAATATGTTCTTGTAATTCAAATAGACCGTCAGCCCGCGGTACTAAAAATTAAATGATCTTCGCACGTATGCCCTTTGGAGATTTGACAGTAATATACGTGTCAATTATCGTAATGTAGATGGGAAATTTGGACATCAGTCCATTAGCTGGGAAATCTCGGAAAATCTTGTTAAAAAATGTGAAATATTGAAATGATAGTTGCACATATGCCGAGATTAGTAGAAGAAAGTTAAAGGAAAAATAATCCGGCGGAAAAAGATCGGCATACGTGTGGAGTGGTCCATTAGGGGTGAAATGGACCCCTTTTGTTGTAAAAAAACGTAATACCATTTTAATGATAGCAGCACGTATGCCTCCACATGATTTTGGTGATTTTTAACGTACAATGCACATATGCCAAACGGTATACCGATCGTCTGGTCCAAAGTAATTCTTACCCTCAAATACATATGTTATAAATTGCATATTGTTTTTAATGATCGTTGCTCGAAAAAAAATAACTTTGAAGTGAAGTTTACGTATTTAAAAAACCAGTTGTAAAAAGGCATACGATTATGTCAGCCCCCAACCTCAAAAATTAACATTGAAGTTGTCAAAATGTGAAGGTTACTTTTCGATGATCGTTGCACATATGCCGTTATGAGTATCGTTGGATAACTATAACTCATCTAACTAACTAACTCGTCACGATCTGGCAGAGGCGTAAAAGGTTAGAAGGGTTTGGTGTGCTCGGCGATTTTCTTCTTTCGAAAAAAATTAAGCAAAGAGTTTGCATTAAATTTTGTGTGAAAA
>NC_046666.1:87884467-87888005 GCF_010883055.1 Belonocnema kinseyi | reverse complement strand
CATCCTGAGTCTCCAAGACCGAAAAAAGCACGTCAAGTTCGGTCAAATGTGAAGGTTTTGCTCACTGTCTTCTTTGATTACCGTGGCGTAGTGCATCAGGAAGAAATCAATTTAAAACGATTGAGGAGATAAAAACTGCATCGCTGAAAGAACTCAAGGCTATACCACAAAATGATTATCAGAAGTGCTTCGATGATTGGAAAAAGCGTTGGCACAAGTGTATTATATCTGAGGGGGATTACTTTGAAGGGGACAACATAAATATTGTGGAATAAATGAATATTTTTTGAGAAAACCATGAAGTCATCTTATTTTTTGAACACACCTCGTAGGATGTATTATAAAAACCCATACGGTTACCTTAGTCCCTAACTTCAAAAATTAACATTAAAGTTTTCAAAATTTGTAGGTTACTTTTCAATGATCTTTGCACGTATGCCTTTATGTACATTATTTGATAATCATGTAATAAGATCGGAGTGGCTATTTCGCCATACATGTATGTCGAATTGGCCGACGGTAGCTTATTTCGACATACAATTATGGCCAAATAAGAACGGTATTTTGTCTCGCCCTTTCGGAATATATGCAGGAGAGGGTGGCAGTCAAAATAAGAAGAGCGAGTTATTTATTATTATATGGTAGATTATAATAAAGAGATTAATCATCGAAAAGGTAATTGTAATTGAACAAGCGAAACATGAGTATGAGAGGCGTAACCTCAAAATCTCAAGACATGGCTCAGAGGTGGTTCTGACCATTGCTGCTAGGTGGCGCTAAAATCGCGTGCGCAAATTTTAATTTATTTACACTTTGCTATTATAGCTACTAATGAAACATTTCAATTTTAGGAAAATAAAAATAAATTTTCAGGTCCGAAACTGTTACGGATAAAATTGTTTTCTGCAAATTTTTTTGAAATTAGGACTATAGATTTATTAGAACTTTATCTAAAGTTTGGTCTAGTTAGAAAAGGGATGACCATTTCGATGTAGAGATAAGTAAAATCCAAAATCGCATCTTCTGCACGTAAGGCCTATCCCAAGGTATTGAAAATGTAACATATTTTAGCATAACGCCTAAACGGTTCTGACAATTTTTTTCAAACACTGAGACATGGTAGAAGGACGCAATACAGAGATTCTGTGCGAATTTCAGAATTTTTGTCTATTTCGTTTATGAAGTAGAGCCATGAAAGTATGAAAGAACAGAGAGGTCCGATAGGTTAGACACTCTCCCACGCATTCAGTTGATCGACATGAAGTTGGAGTGTCTTCAATTGTTCTTCGCATGGACAGCTCTTTTTCTGAATTCATCCGTATAATTCAACTCTCGCCTCTGGAAAAAAAAGTTTTCTATGATTTTTAGAATTGAAATGATATTGACATTCATGTGTTATGAAGCAGGTAAGTTTCAAGCTTACGAAAAATAATTGTTTTACCAATATTTGTTCATAGAAATTGTTTATAATAATTCAGTTGAGTATTATAAGAATTGTTTCTATTTTTTGAGTGCAGATTAGGGTGTTCCAATTTTTTTTCTTGAATTTTCAAGAATATCGTCCAGAAATTTGTTTGAATCCATACAAAAATAAATCTATTGCTTTTGTTTTTGTTTTGAAGAAAAATGACATTTAGAGATAGCGCAAGCCCCATGAAAGTAAACACGTATTTCTCATAAGAAAAAATACGTTTTTTTAATTTTATTCAAAATCTTTAATATTAGATTAATTGAACTGAAACTCAAGTTTTATCTTCGAAGTCTGCCATAGAATACAGATGAAGAATTACTTTTTAAGAAACACCCCTCACAAGTCTATTTTTAGGGTTCCAAATAACCTCATAAGTGAAAAAATGGGGTTTGCGAGCGAGTTTTTCGCGCTAATTATGATTTTTTGCGTTTTTTAATGCAAATTGTTTCTAGTAAATAAAGTACCACTTTACGCTGATAACTTTATATTTAAAGAAATTATTTTTAACAATTTTCTCTTAGAATAATGCTAGAAAATTTTAGTTTTTTTCCGCAATTTTCCACTTTTTGTCCAATTCTGAATTAAAGTGAGTTGTCTTTATTATTATTATTATTAATATTTAACTTGAATAGTGTTAGAAAATTGCGTTTTTTTTTTAAATTTACAACCATTTGTCTACTTTTCACTTAGGTTGAGTTGAAAATTAATTCAACTTAACAAAATTAATGATTTAAGGAAATGATTATTCTTTATGACTATCTTTTCCTTTATTATTGCTATATAGTTGCGTTTTCTTCAGTAAGCAATTTATAATTGTTATCTATTATATCAATTATTTATTATCTATTATTACGTTATATATTGTATCTTCTCTTAAACAAGTGCTAAAAATTTGCTGCTTTTGTGAACTCTTAAACTTGTTTAACTTTAAGAAATAAATAATATTTTATCATTTTATTTTTACTATTATTATATTTTATTATTTTATTTTTATAATAATAAATAAATAATTTTAAACTCGTAAACTCTTAAACTTAATTGTTGAAAAAAAGCTTATATAAACAATTGATTATTGTTTATGACTATCTTCTCTTAGATTAAATCTAGAAAGTTTTACTTTTCTGAAGTCTTTAGTTTTACTTCGACTTTTTGGTTACGAACAAATAATAAGTGAACCTCAAAAAGAATAATTATTTTAATATTATGGTACTTTTTTAAGTGAATTATTCTTGCTCTTGTTTTAATGCTTAAAAAATTAATTTAAACAAGCAATTAGGAGTGGGTGGGAGGACTAAGCCTGTCAAAGACTTGTAAAAGTTTCTTTTTAAATTACCACATTAACCTTATTGCAAGGCGCAAAAGACAAATTTGGAATTAAAACTATTTTTGTATCAGAGGCCCCCCCATAGAAAATTATATTTTTAATTTTTGTTATCTAATGTTCTTTTTATTATTCCTTCATGACTAAAAAGGCAAACACAGCTAAACATTTCAGAAAAACAAATCAACATTCTAACATAAAGCAAAGATTATTATTAATATTATATTATTGTCATTAACATTTGATTTTTATTTTCCTAAAATTGAAATGTTGCATTTGTAGCTACAATAGCAAAGTATAATGAAATTCAAATTTCCGGCATTCGATTTTAGCGCCACCTGACAGCGGTGGCCAGAACCGCATCTGAGCCATGTCTTGACAGAGCTGCCAGATCGTGGATAGAAATTACCCCCACCATACCTACCGTTTGGGAGCCGCAAAACAGAAAGTGCATGATTACCACTGTGAGTTCGTATGTAAGCCGAAAATGCACGATTCGACCTCGGAGTTCTGCTGTACGATGATTGCCGACCTGAAGGCTTCGGAAGACTTCGGTGGTCTTCTATTTATATCTTGCTCCCCATTTGAAAGAAATTGAAGAAATTGGCGATTTGGATCTTTTGCGTGGTTCTTAATTTCATGCATACGTCGATTTTCAGGTTATGTTTTCCAAGTGTACATAATATGGATATATATATATATATATATATAATAATAATAATAATAATAATAATCAAATACATAAC
>NC_046666.1:87882147-87884367 GCF_010883055.1 Belonocnema kinseyi | reverse complement strand
TATAAATAGAAGACCACCGAAGTCTTCCGAAGCCTTCAGATCGGCAATCATCGTACAGCAGAACTCCGAGGTCGAATCGTGCATTTTCGGCTTACATACGAAATCACAGTGGTAATCATGCACTTTCTGTTTTACGGCTCCCAAACGGTAGGTATGGTGGGGGTAATTTTCATCCACGATCTGGCAGCTCTGTGTCTTGAGGTTTTGAGGTTAACTCGCGTTTCATTCTCATGTTTCGCTGGTGCAATTACAAATGCCGTTTTAACGATTAATTTATTTGTTATAATATACCATATAATAATAAATAATTTATTCTCCTTATTTTGACCGTCACATTAACTACATTTGCTATTCCGCTAGTTCAGTGTAAAATTTTGGTCTGCAAAGGTATTTGATAGACATCAGGGCGATGACCAAAGACGCGCGAGCTACCTGTGATCCTTCCACTTTCAGTGGGACCCTTACCCCTCACAACTGTATTGGCGCGCTTAGTCGCCGGGATTACTGGAGCGCAGGTTCTATTGTCACTAATGACCCTAAATCACCTCCGATTACTGTTCCAACTTATTCACTTAAAATTTAAAAATAACTGATGCAAACTATTTGGAAGTCATTTTTTGGTAATCTATGGGCTTTCACGAGTCCAGGGGTATGCCATTTCTCATTGGCAGACAAAAATTAAATATCAACATTCCCACATTCAATCGTAAAAATATGTAGATTCCGAGTATTTCTATTTTCAGACAGAAATTTGGATAAGGCTATTCTGCCGTACAAACTAAAAAGATACATAAGTGACATTGCCGCTTAGGTCGACTTTTGCATTGCCACGGTCAAGAGAATCACTCTAAGCGACAATGTCACTCACGTATCTTTTTAGTTTGTACGGCAGTATTGTCGATATGCAGACAGTATTAAACAATAGAGAATTCTAGAAAGCTTGATCTTTTCAAAGATTTCTTTAGATCTGAAGGTATTTATTTATGACTACGTTATTCATAATGTTAAATCCACATTTCTGACTGAAAATAGAAATTCTCCGAATCTACATATTTTCACGATTGAATGAGGGAATATTGTACGAATGGGTACTAATTTCATTTTACAATGAGCACCATAAATTACCTACCGTTTATGCTCTTCTATAATCTGCGAGAAATTTTGGTTTTAGCGTTTAGGATAAACGGAGGACTGAGACGGTATACAAAAAGGAAGTAGATATGCCTCCTTCATCGTTAGGGGGGGGGGGCACCCAACCCCCCTTGGCTTCGCCACTGGGTGCAAATCAGGTTATAAAAGTGAATTCAGAAAACCCGAAGATCCCGAATAAAAAAATTTCGAAGCTTTTTAATAATTTCGAATTTTGTTGAGAAGAAACAAGTTGACGCGTCATTCTTTCCCCCAAAAAAGTTAGTTCCCAGAAGGTGGAATTACAACAATGTAATATCGATGTTGGCACTATGCCATAATTTATTGCTTATTAATTCTAATTTATGCTGCAGAAAAAAAATTTTGTGCCGGGTAATTTTGGCCCAAAACATGTAGTAATGCTAGCTTCAGCTGAAGCCACAACTCTGGTATGCGAAACTCGGAAACTATTAGTGTATCAAATTCTGCTTTGCGCAGGAATTTAGTGCTAATTAAGTGCTCTGGATTTATGCCTTGTAAAAAATCCGGCCACTTTTTTTTTTACCAAAAACGTGTAGTAATGCTGGCTTCAGGTGACTCTGGTATGCGATCCTCGGAAACTATTAGTGGTATCAAATTCTGCTTTGCACAGGAATTTAGTGCTAATTAAGTGCTCATTTATTCTGCTAAAACTAAATTTTGTGCCCGGTAATTTTGACCAAAAACATGTAGTAATGCTGACTTCAGGTGAATCTGGTGTTGTGAAACTCGGTAACTATTAGTGATATCAAGATTTGCTTTGCGCAAGAATTTAGTGCTAATTAAGTCCTAATATATTTTGCAAAAAATAAATTTTGTGCCCGGTAATTTTGCTCAAAAACATATAGTCATGCTGACTTCAGGTGACTCTGGTGTTTTGAAACTCGGAAACTATTAGTGATATCAAGATCTGCTTTGCGCAGGAATTTCGTGCTAATTAAGTGCTAATAGATTCTGCAAAAACTAAATTTTGTGCCCGCTAATTTTGATTTAAAAAATGTAGTAATGCTGACTTCAGGTGACTCTGGTATGTAAAACTCGGAAAATATTAGT
>NC_046666.1:87880065-87882047 GCF_010883055.1 Belonocnema kinseyi | reverse complement strand
CTGGTATGTAAAACTCGGAAAATATTAGTGGTATCAAATTCTGCTTCGGGCAAGAATTTAGTGCTAATTAACTGCTAATATATTCTGCAAAAACTAAATTTTTTGCCCGGTAATTTTGATCAAAAATATGTAGTCATGCTGACTTCAGGTGACTCTGGTATGCGAAACTCGGAAACTATTAGTGGTATCAAATTCTCCTTTGCGCAGGAATTAAGTGCTAATTAAGTGCTCTGGATTTATGCCTTGAAAAAAATTCGGGCACTTTTTTTTACCTGAAATGTGTAGTAATGCTAGCTACCGAGCACAAAATTAAGTTTTTGCAGAATATATTAGCACTTAATTGGCACTAAATTCCTGCGCAAAGCAGATCTTGATATCACTAATAGTTTCCGAGTTTCACAACACCAAAGTCACCAGAAGCCAGCATTACTACACGTTTTTTGTAAAAAAAAGTGCCCGGATTTTTTGCATAGCACAAATCCAGAGAAATTAATTAACATGAAATTCCTGCGCAAAGCAGATGTTGATATCACTAATAGTTTCCGAGTTTCACAACACCAGAGTCACCTGAAGCAAGCATAACTACACGTTTTTGATCAAAATTACCGGGCACAAAATTTAGCTTTTGCTGAATATATTATCACTGAATTAGCACTAAATCCCTGCGCAAAGCAGATCTTGATATCAATATTAGTTTCCGAGTTTCACTACACCAGAGTCACCTGAAGCTAGCATTACCACACGTTTTTTGTGAAAAAAGTGCCCGGATTTTTTGCATAGCACAAATCCAGAGCATTTGGTTAGCGCTAAATTACTGCGCAAAGCAGATCTTGATATCACTAATAGTTTCCGAGTTTCGCATACCAGAGTCACCTGAAGCGAGCATTACTACAGGTTTTTAGTAAAAAAAAGTGCCAAGATTTTTTGAATAGCACAAATCCAGGGCACTTAATTAGCACTAAATTCCTGCGCGATGGAGAGTTTGATACCACTCATATTTTCCGAGTTTCGCATACCGGAGTTGTGGCTTCAGCTGAAGCTAGCATTATTACATGTTTTTGGCCAAAATTACCGGACACACAATTTTTTTTCTGCATCATAAATTAGCACTAAATAAGAACTAAATTATGGCCTAGTGTCCACATCGATATTGCAATATTGTAATTCCAGCTTCCGGGACCTAAAAAAGTTGCCTCATATGAGCCCAGAATGGACTAAGCTGCATAAGTGTCGCACTTTTCGGCTACAAGTGAATACCAATTGAAAACTGCTTTGGTCCCACATGGACGGCGGATGTACTAAAAATAACGTGGACGGCGGGGGGTTAAGATTCATGGAAAATTTTTAAATGATTGATTTGGAAGGAATTCCAAGAGAGCATTGAAAAAAGATTACAAAAAATTTTGCATTATTTAAAAAAAAATTTCTTAAGTATATAAAACAATTTTAAGCAAAATATTGATATTTTGCCATATTACATATAATTTTAGAAAAAAATTGAGTAAGTTTAAGAGATATTTAGAAGTTTTCAAAATATTTAATACGTGTACAGATTTTCTAAGAATTTTGTAAAATTTCACGAAAATGAAGCACATTTTTTCAGGTGCATAGGAAAAATTAAAATAATTTTTTATTTCAAAATATTAATTTTAAGAGATTATTTTAAATGATTTCCAAAATTGTTAAAGAAGAGTCTAAAGGTTTTAGGGCATTTTTTCAAACTTTGCATAAATTTTTTAAACAATTTTAAGAGATTAGAAGGTTTAGAAGGTCTGACAAGATTAAAACAAATAATTTTCCGTATATTTGTGTATAAATTTTAAATAATTTTTTATTTTCAAAAATGAACTATAAGACAAAATTAATACAGGTTTTTAAACATACGAGGGTAGTTCAATAAGTCCTTAGAATGACCAACAAATGGCGCGCGAATCGCTCCAAATAATCTGTTTTCAGTCAGCACCACTCCCGACTAGATATAT
>NC_046666.1:87876722-87879965 GCF_010883055.1 Belonocnema kinseyi | reverse complement strand
AGCTCCAAGGAGATTATGTTGAAAAATAAAAAAAAATTTACCCAAAAAAAATTGTTTTTATACTTCATTCTAAGGACTTATTGAACTACCCTCGTATCAAACGATTTACTAAAATTTCGAAAAAGAGTTTAGAGGATTTTGAATCAACATATTTTAATTTGGTACGTTTACAAAATAAAAACAAATCAAAAAAAGTAAATCCACGAAATATTTAGCAGAATTGAGGAGATTAAAAATTAATTTTAAACTTTAAAAGGTTTTTAGAAATGTAGATTTTTTAAATTTCTGGGAAAACTTAGAAGATTATAAGGTAATTAAAAAAAAATTTAAATTATATTTGAAGATTTTGAGAAAAATTTGAGTCATTGAAAAATATTTTCAGGGGTTCAAGATTTTATCTGACACGAAATATTGAAATTTTTTTTTTCTTGTAATTGTTTCAAAAATCGCATGAAAATAATATTCATATACATTTAAAAAAAACTGGTAATACTGATTTTCTTGTTCTCAATTTTCCGAATTTAGTTTCAACATGGATTTAGTATAAGACTTCGATAAATAATTTTCGAATAATTTCAGTGTTACCAAAGATAAAAAATGTTCGTAAATGGTCTTTATTTAAAAGTGACTAGACAAATTTTAAAATATTTTAGCTTCTTTACAAAGTCTATTTGATAAAAAAATCACATTCAAAAGTTTGTCATTTAATTGTAATAGAAAACAGTATTTTAAATTTATCATATTATAAAAAGTGATTTTAAAGTGGTTTTCATATTTATTTTGCAGGTCGCTCTTGCCAGAGACTGCTCCTAACTTCAAAATCTCAATAAATAACTGTTATTGCATTTTACAGCAGCAATGGAGTTTCATAACGTAAATTTAAACGAGTGTTATGCTAAGCAGAAATATTGTATTGTTACACTAAGCTCACTCAAAGCAGAAAATTATACCATTGAACTACTTGCACTTCACTTTCAGCACAAAACCAGCTTCATGAAGTTATAAGCTTCCAAACTTTCATGGATGCTTTTAATTCTTTGGCTGTGTAAAAACGGTGAGATTGAATAAAATATGACACTATATCCACTATAGTTACCGAGGGCACTGAACTCACGTTTTCATTAAAATCTATATAGGAGCAAACAAATCAAAGTTTTTTCTTTTTCTTACATTCTCATCCTAACTTCTCTTTCTCGGTTTTCATCAAATCTCCACGTTTTGAGACCCCGTGAGCTTGAAAAAACGGTTTTTACGATGGTGTCTGTCTGTCTTTGTGTCCGTAGTCTATCCAGTAGGCACGATAACATTCGAAAGATTAATCAGATTGGATTCTGCTTTGACACACTTCTATGTACGGTTATTTATAGTATTCGGAAGCTCTAACAATTTATCTTAATGACTTTTTTTCGATAAAAGAAAAATGATCAGAGTTATAGCATTTTCAGAATTAAAAAAAAAACAAAAAAAAAAGATAATTTTAAGTCAAACAACGTATAATATGAAAAAAAGCCAAGAGAAGAACGTTGATTTTTCGAAGCCCAACATGATAATCATGGCAACCTTTTAAATTTTGTAGAAAAGTTGCAAATTCAAATTTAGATTATACAAAAAATATGAAAAATTCCATTTTGCAGTCAGACTATGTACGATACGAAAAAAAATGTACCAACTAAAATTGCATCTTTTTAACAAATAATATTTTGGATTAAATTTGATCATAGTCCTGTTGGTCGAGAATTGGCATAACGATCTCGGTATCATTAATTCTACAAATTATTCTTTGTTCAAAAGTTATAAGCAAATTAAATATGTCAGCACCTCAGACCAAGTATGGGTAAGTAAGGCTAAACAAATATGTGTGGTCTCCATGTGTTAAATATAATTTTAATTTTTATATGCGAAAATAATTTATATTTGTAGTGAAAATTGTACGTACAATGGGATATATTATCATAAAATTTCTTTGACTGAAATTCGTACCTCATTGACAAAGTGTCTAGGTACTAAAGTACTAGAGTACTAGACTAGTACTCGGTTTAGTGCTGTCAAGTACGAGTAGTTTTACACCATGAAAGAAATGCTTTGGTTGGATCGATTTGCATTCGAATTATTCTGATTTCTTGAGCAAATAAACCCGTTCTTCAACATTTGGCCCTTGATTCCTTGTGTACTCGTATATCAACCCTTCAATTACTATATATTGAAATTACTTTTTTTCTAATATTCGTAGATGAAGTTTCTAAAAATCTACGTTCAAAACCAAGATAGTCTACTCATGTGAACTGACTAACGAACCCAATTAGCTTTTTCAACACGGGTGTCAAAATGAAATACATATATACTTCCTAACGTGTACGATCGAATTAGGCGTTTGGAAAAAAAGAATCTGGGAAACATGGCATTATGGATTTGGCCTTCGACTCGTTGACGCATCGTGCGTGTTTGGCCGAAGGGCTTCCAGTTTAATGCGTGTATATGCGGATATGTGGATATATGGAAAGAAGTGGAAACCTGACAGATTAGGCTACTAGCTATAAGAGTTTAGAAATGAGCGGGTGTGACGGAAATATGGAAGTAGAAGGGGAAGGTTGCGTTACGAAACAGATCAGCATTCAAGGTCTCTTCCTACCTCGAGATTGTCCTGACCCTTTTCCACTCTTTTCCCTTCAAAACCCATCTGAATGGGTCGAACAGACAAATAATATAACGGATATTGCGATGCAGCCCTACCGCAACTCGGAACGCCAGGGCCACGCTCTGTAAGATTAGACTGTGCGGCACTTCCGGTTTCTATCTTCATCATATCCCCATTTACTCGAAGAACGTTCGCCATGTTGGCTTGACTTGATACATGACTTCGAATCAGATCATTAGGATCGCAAAAATCGATCATTGATTTCGGTTGATCAAAATGCTCTTGATTTTTGTTTCATTTATGTCGCGCATCAAAATGATGTGAACAAGGGGTTGAAAACTCTTGACACTAGGTGTTTATTTATAATGAAATTCCTTAAAGTGTCCTGAAATATCTGAAGTCACTTGAATTGTCTTGAAATCTCCTGAAATATCAGAAGTAAATTGAATTCACATTAACTAACATGAATTCATATGCAGTCACTTGAATTCTAATTAAAAAATCTGCCCGGCGCGCTGGACATGCGACTGATGATTCCCGCACTTTGCGCTCAATAATATATTTATCTCGCGTTCTTCGCTCTCAATACTGTATTTACCTTGCGCTAC
>NC_046666.1:87868912-87876712 GCF_010883055.1 Belonocnema kinseyi | reverse complement strand
GATATTTTCAAAATAATGGTCAAAGGACCAATAACTGTAATTCGGTGATTGTGAATTTTATTTTGCTAAAGCTTAATCGGCTTTAACGCAAGCATCCTTATCTCGTGCTTTGCACTCGATTATGCCTAAAAGCAAATTTTTCTGCATTATGTTCAACCCTATTATAGTAAATGTACATTATATTTATTTATGTACTACGGTCTGGGGCTGCTTATTCAGACATTGCAAAATAAAGTACATATTTTATTTTTAATGATTGTTTTAATATTTGTTTCTTATTTTGTATAAAATTTTATTCTCAGCTACACTGGGAGAAATTTCAGGAGATTAATTCATGGCCCTACTACTTTTTTTATACCGCTTTGGTGCGAAAACTAAGATCTCTGAACCCTTATTTTAAAAGCATAGGTCTTTCATAGCCCTTTCGCTTTCAGGCCTCAAATTCCTGAAGCCACACCTCCCCCAAACTAAGTATTTTTATTAATATATTCCCTTTTACCCACTCTTTGCTTAAACATAAACCCGAAGCCCCCTCCGAAAAAAACTAAGCCCCTCCCAAACAAAAATCCTGGCTACATCCCTGTTAAATTCCATGCTTTTAGATCACAGAATCCAAGACTTTGAATCACGTAAAAATTACAGCTCTAAAATCACTCGCTTCCGTGAATTAATCTCTTTAAATATTTCTCCGTGTATCCTGAAAAATACATCATTTTAATAAATTTATATTATTACAATTCGTAATAGGCGTTGCTATTAAAACATCTATTTCACGAAGAATTCAATAACTTCCCAAATATTTCGCAAAGATTTCAAATATTTAGCACAGATTTAGGGTAGATTTATAAGATTTTACAAAAACTTCAATGATTTTCCAAAAAATTCACAAATTTCTGAAATATTACAAAATATTCTAAATATTTCGAAAAGATTTCCAAAGATTCCACAAAGACTTTAATGATATTTCAAAGATGTCACAAACATTTCAGTGGTTTCCCAAAGATTAAAAATATTTGGCAAGATTTCCTTTAGATTTACATGATTCACACATACTTAAATAATTGCTCAAATATAAACAAATATTAAAAAAATATTTCAAACATCACGCAAAGATTTCCTAATATTACATAAAGGGTTCATGGAGATTTCAATGATTTCCCTAACATTTCACAAAAATTTCATATATTTCCCAAAGGTTTCAAATAGATTTCAACGAGTGTACACAGATTTAAATGATTTTCCTAAGATTGAAAAAATGTCAACAAATTTTTCGCAAAGTTTTTGGGTAGACTTAAAAGATTACAATTATTTTACAAAAATTTCAGAAAAATTTCACAGAGTGCACAAAGACTTTAATTATTTGCAAAAGAACCTACACAGAGTTCACTGATTTTCTAAAGACTTCAATAATTTCTCAAATATTATAAAACATTTTAAAAATATTTCGCAAAGATTGCCAAGGGTTTCATACTAGAGGAAACGCTTCATAGTAGAGGAAGAAATTGCGCGCGCTCGAGTTCCAGAGCAGGTATAAGGATTCGGCATTCGGGACAGCTGTTTCGTGTTTATACCTGTGTCTATACAAGGACACTACTCTTCCGATTTAAGTCCGGTTTCGGGGAAGGCCTGAATGGCCTTGGACTTAAATAGGAAGTCTTTAAACGTAAACAAGTCAGGGCCGTTGAAAAACTTCAAACCCCTTTTTGTTCTCAAAACTAAATGTCTGCACTTGGCGCAGGCGTTTTCTCAAAAACATCTATGTTTTTGTCTTGTGGAAGGTGAGAGGGTGAAATAATGTTGGTTGAGGTAACGTTTATTTGTGGATAAACAAAGTAATGATTTATTCAGAATAGAATGAAAAATGTATACAGATAATTTACTGAATGATCGTCGCGTAGACTTGGCGGATCGCGAAAATCGAAGCTAGCAAAAAGGCCGAGATCTAAGAGCGATGCTAGTTCGAGTCGGAGTGCCAAAACAGCCCCCAGTGAAGGAAACTTCGACTCGGAAAATCGTAGAGAGAGGGTAAGTCCCTCCCACGAAGTCCAAAGGAAAGTGTCACTGGGACCTAAGGCCATCGTCAAGGGACGGACGTGAGTTTTCTCGAAAACAAGCGGATTATTTTAGTTGACCATAAATGAAGGGCTGGCGCAACAGCAGCTGAACTTAAAGTTTTATTATGTTTAGAGAAAGTTAGAAACTTCTGCCAAACACGTGTAGAGAAAACGCTTGCCACAGTCTGTATGTTTTTTGTCTCTGTTCCAAAAAAATACTGCCATTTTGTTAATTTATTCTGAAATATAGAAATTGAGGTACGGGCTTCAACGAGGGGGTCACCGATTAAGAATTTTTCCATTTCATAAATATTAAATTTTCTATTTTCCTAGGTCATAACTTTCGAGGAAAAAAATTTTCCTCTTTATAAGCAATAGTTCTAAAAAAATGGTTGACCATGTGCTTATTTTTACGCGTTTACATCAGAATACCCCCTTAAAATATCACATCAAATATTTTATAATTGTAGGAGAAAAGTATTGTAATTTATGATACGTGCACTAGCATAAAGATGTTTTTGATTCAAGCAAAAAGATTTGTTCGAATAAATATTTTTGATTCAACACACCTTCTCTGTTTCAATTAATAAAACATTTGTTTAATTTCAATATATGGAAGATATTGAAACTCATTGAATAAAAGAAATTATTTGTTTGATGCGATTTATATGATTCAATTAAATGATTTCATTAAGCCAAAGAAGAATTTTCTTTAAACGTCTTATACTTAAATTAAAGAACGTATTTATTTGATTCAAACAAATAATAGTTCTTCGTGCATCCGCTTTACTTTCAGGGCGCTGCAGCGCCACTTAGTCTTAGGCATTCAAAAAGTTGGTTGAATCGTTGAATGTGTCAGCGTGTTTCCTCGCGGAATGTGTAAGCACTAAGCAGTAATGTAAAGGCTATACCGACGCGAAACCTTGAAAATTTGCAAGTTACTTTAGGCGAGCTAGTAAAAAGTTGGTTTTCCACCAATTTCAGACCTTCGCCAGTTTTATTTTTGAGTAACTTCAGACATCTGTAAGAGAAATGGAAGTGTTCGTTTTGAGAAAATTGCTGGAAACCTGAGACCTACCCAGCGATTTCATTGAAATTTGAAAGAAAATTTATTTTCTTGCTATATTGTTAAACCTACTAAAAATATTTAAGACTTTATTTCGAGCTTTAAGATTTTTAGAGTGTCCTCTGTTACTGTTACTATAGCGAAAAACATGGGTATATTAATAACAGAATACATATTTAAATAAAAAGTGTATTTTCAACCAAAAAATTGTTTGAATCAAACATATGTATGTTTGATTGTGTAACAAGAAAGAATATGATTGATTTAAACAGATCTTTTTCTCAGTGTGGACTAAAAATCAAGCCATAGGAAGCGTCTTAACGGAGCCTTCACTTAATAAAGTAATAAGCACGTTTTTCATCAAATTAATATGCGTATCTATACTTAAAATTTATATGTTAATGTAACTGTCAATGAGAAATGTAATTTAATTCAGATTTAGATTCAGATTCATAAACTAACAATAGTACTTCATCAACTGTATTCTCTTAAGTTTCACCTTACGAAGTAAAAAGTGCTGAAGCTAGTGGACCTTCTTGTTTGAATTGCATCGTATATTATAGGGCTCGCCCTGTTATGGGGCTTTTTTTATTTATTTTTTATTTAAACGCTTATACTGCGTACGTTAGCGATTTACCTAAAACGCGTGTCACACCTACACACTCGATTACGTAACATGTATATGTCCATTTACACAAAGGAGACTGTCTCTCTGCAGATTTATTTAGGATAATATGCGTCTTGCTGGCAAATTTAGGAATTTTCTCTACTTTTGGTCAATATCATATTCATTGAGGCTATTTATTAAATAGTTTGCAGATGCAAAAGCAATTTCAAACTTAATCGTTGATCAAAAAATGTAATTTTTAAAGGAGATATAGAATTTTTTGATGATCATTAGGACGACAGTAAGATTTCAGTAGTAATTCCCGGTTTTCGTCAGACATGAAAAATAATTGGAATCCAAAGTTCGCTTCGTAAGCGATAGCTGTTAACAAATTTTAATGTTTAAAAGCGGTGAATTTTGGAAAATGTTACAGTATTGCAGAAAACTTTTTTTTGTTAATTCGATTATTAAGATGTTAAAATTCCTGTAAATTGCTTTGCTGTTCAATTTTTCCGTTCGATTCGAAAAAAATTTCTTGTTCTATTATATTGAGATGAAATTATCTAGACATTTTCTAAATTAATTACATATGCAAATGTGTTAAAAATAACACTAGGGCGGCTTCGCCCCTCTTCGCGCTTGATAGTGATGGAGATAGGGTAGAGGGGCGGGGGGGCAGCGCCAACCAGTTAACAGTCAATGCTTTTTTAAAGTTGATAAGATGTTGAATTGATCCATTTTTTTTCTCATTTCAAATTCTACATTATTGTATATCATATTTCTATAAGTATAAATCACATGGAAAAAGCAATGATTTGGTAATTTAATTTTTTTAACAAGCTGTATTTTATCGGCTTTCTTCCTCACCGGAGGGCAAAGCCGACTGCAGCTTTTTATGAAAATCAAGAAATTTAAAGATGAGAAAATGTGATGGTTTGCTTCTGTGTTATTTTATGTACTGGAAAAATTACCTTTAAGGATATCCAACAAGAAGAATAAGTTATTTTGAATAAAAATAGATATAGCTGTAATATAACCTCTTATTTGTTGACATTCGACTAAAAACGGACTTAACGCAATGTTTCTACCCTACCAATACAAGTAACCTGCATACCGAACGGATTGCTAATAATAATATTTCATAGTTTCTTCATTGTAGCCAACAAAATAAGTTGCTGTTCTACATTGCCGATCATATATCGACGAAACTTGTGACACGTGTATCACCCAAGCACTTTTAAATATTATTTTCTTCGGGCCTGCCCCCCTGGCCAGACCTCACTTATTTATGAGTTTTAATATATTTTGGACTTGAATTACGTCTAATTAATATAATTAGATTGTGTGATATTGTTTTACCTGTCAAAATATCAAATTTTTATACTGTAAGTATTGTCATTAAACTTCAAAACTTTATATTTCTGTCAGCGAAACTTTCATTCTTTCGTGGTAAAAACTGTTTTCTGTATAACTTTTCTTTTGCAACGTCAATTTTCAAGATTTTAGTAAGTAACACTATCTCTCTGATAAAAAAGATTTATTTGATGCAAAGTAGAACCAAAATAGTTAAATAATAGCCATGCTATAAGAAAAATCACCTTTGCCCACTGGTTGGCGCTGACCCCCCCCCCCCCCCCCCCCCCCCCCCCCCCCCCACACCTAACCCTACTTAAAAAAGAGAAAAGAGAAATCGAAAATTGGACTACTTTAGAATTACCGATTTAAAACTTTGAAACTGGAATCATTGAAATGAGATAAAAATTACGAATAGGTATAGGCCGGAAAAATAAAATATTCAAAATCAAGAACAGAACTATGTAGTAAAGTAGCGGATAATGATCCTGAAAATTATAATTAATTTGTCTTCATTCTGCCCTTTGACAAAATATGTATGAAAAAATCCTTATTTTCTTAATTTAAATATTTTCATGGATGCTAATTGTTTCACGTATTTGGTGATTTTATCCGTCTCCATACACTTTTACAGCTTTTTGTTTGCTGATTAGTATTCATTAACCCATCCCTAAGTGACCCCTGTTTTCATCAAACAATTTAAAAATATGTAGAATAAAAATAAAAATGTTCATTATTGAAGTCTTATATAGACAAATATTGTTAACGTTTAAAAAGTTATATATTTAAAATATTAAATTTTAAATTGTTCCTGTTCGAAAAACTGAAATTTATAATACAATATTTAAGCCTTTTTTTCAATTCAGTGTGCTAAGCATTTCAATTAATTTATCATTTGGTTTATTTAAGATTTTCAAAGCTCTCTGAAAACAATGTACTGTCAAATGTATTTGTCGAATTGTAATTATGATTAATAAAAATTAGGGCAAATGCAAGTTCGAAAAAAGAATAACTGTGTCAAATCGTTATTCGGAAAAATATAAATTAGATCACACAATAATTGGACAAAATAGAAATGAGGAGAAATTTTTATTAAGTCAAATGAATATCGGTAACATACATTACAAAATTAGCGAAAGTAGAACTTGGGAATTATTCGCGCGGCTCGTGCATAACAAAGAGAATTGAAATTCTTTTTTCTTTCTTTCTCATTGCCACACCTTTCAAATTGGTTGGCGTTGCTGTGAATTTCAGCCATGGCCCATGGGCGAACATGAAATGAGAAAGAAGTACGCCATCTCCATCTAGGCATTACAGATAACATCCCATTCTAGGAAGAGGCCGATCCTCTTTTTGAAAACGCGATCACGCCTGTTATTCGCTTCCTGGCGCCTCTTCATGCGCTTGTAAATTTCCATGGCGTATTCGCATACCCTCAGGGTATTTTTTCTCCACCTCATCTACTCAGTTGCTTATTTCTCCCTCCAACTCCCGCGTTGCGGTTCTTCTTTCTCCTTTCATTTTTGTCTTTCCTCCTTCTCTCTATCCACGTCTTCGCGAGCCGCCTTTGTTCATCGTCCATCCTTTGTGAATTTCATGTCAGCTGCACGAAACCAAGCCTCGGCCCCATTTACTCTTCTAGGATACCTAACTCTATTTTTAAGTGGTATCCACAAGAAAGTCGAGTAAGATATTGCCTATACATGAACATATATTTACGTCGCGTCGCCATGGCAGGGTGACTGTACAACCTGCCAAAGAATTCTCGTGACAAGGCGTGTATCTATCATTCTTATGTGCCCTATATACAACTCTATTTACCTGTCCTGATTCCATCCCGAATAAAAATGCTTCGACTTGAGTTCGACTTGAATTGCTAAGACAAGGCTCGACTTAAGACAAGTAACCGTCGTTTTACCTGCCGTGGCCATAAAAGTAAGACGAAGGCCTATGTCTCGGCTCAGGTTTGAGACGCAACCAGACATCGATGTCTTGGAGACGAATTTAAGATATAACCAAGTCGAACTCAAGTCGAAGCATTTTTACTCGGGATGTAGTGATTTCCGCTCACGCGTACTAATTTCCACGAACGATTTTTTTTTTTTGATACGGCTACCGGGAATCGTAAACAAAAATTTATAGATCTGAGTCAACTTTGTGAAGATTGCGATTATCGCCAAAACTCAGAGAGGAAAAGAAAGTTGTTGTCGATGTTAAGAAACTATGCGAGAGAAGGTTACATGAAAGACGCCATTTTAATGTAATAGAATATGTGCAAAAAAAGTATTAAAGCTTTTGATTACAATATTAAGCACAACATTTAGCATACATGGAGAAAATTTTTTCTAGATGTTATAAATCAAAAATTTGTAAGATTAAAAAACTGATGTTCGATATGAGAACAAAAAAATGTGACTATCTTATGTCTCTTATAGTACTAGCAACTAGCACTATTGTTGGGTCAGGTTTGGGAAGAAATGTTGCGTAACCAACTTTTTGTACTCTCGCAAATCAGAAAGTGTCAATTCTAATTGACCTATCTCTTCAATGAGAAGCGTAAAAAATATACTTCGAAAATGTTGATTAAAACCTTAAAAATAGGTAAACTATTGATTTTATGAACTGTTGTTCTGTAGAAATAATTAAATAAATAACTAAGATCCCATAAGATAAGATCCCATAAGTGTCACTTTGTCACTTAGTCACTTATCGCTCTATAA
>NC_046666.1:87866293-87868812 GCF_010883055.1 Belonocnema kinseyi | reverse complement strand
ATTTCGCAGCTCCTTCTCGCAGAGTTAGTAAAGGATTGCGAGAAAACATTGACACGATCAGTTTTTCCAATTTGTCGGACACTTTTCCTGTCGAACCACGAACAGAACCAGAACTGAAGCACTCTACATTGGAGCCATCCATATTTTCAATAATTCGATAATATTGGATAACCAGTTAGTTAGCTTCCTTTCTATGATACTATTTGAATTTTTCTTCTCTCCCTGATGTATTTGAAGAGAGCGTGTGGTCTTCCATAAGCTGCGCATATAAACAAATGATTTAGAGTGTGGAAGGGAACTATGCCACCAGTTTGAATAAGTCTTATGGGTTCTCGCTAAAAGAAAGGGTATTTCGAGGGATATCTCAATAAAGAGAACTTTGATCGTGTTGAAATATTATTTCATTTAACCCTAATTCATAGACTGTATTTATCCCACAATCCTTTACTGTCTACAGATTTTATGAAATGTCTAATTA
Organism: Belonocnema kinseyi; assembly: GCF_010883055.1. Taxonomy (NCBI): domain Eukaryota; kingdom Metazoa; phylum Arthropoda; class Insecta; order Hymenoptera; family Cynipidae; genus Belonocnema; species Belonocnema kinseyi. The sequence continues at coordinate 87,868,334 of NC_046666.1, read as the reverse complement.
CACTCAGTGGCTTCGATATAAATACAGCATAATGAAAAATATAGTATCACTAATAATAATTTAAACAAAAATTAACGACTTAAATCATTCTTGTTCAAAAGAGAAAGAGAGAGCATTCGACTATTAGATGTTCAAATTTTAGAGAGGGCAGAGAGAGAGAGAGAGAGAGTATGTGCGTGTGGGTGGGCGGGGGATGGAGTGTTAGCAGATTATTTAAAAAATGTACAACATGAAACTTTGGGTCTTCTGTATGGAATGAATATGGTTTTTGAAAGTTGTAATACGGGCAACAGAAAGTACACGAAACTTCGATCAGAAGATATTGTGTGAATAATATTTATCATGCAGAATTAGACGGCTTATCTCTGTTTTAGAGTTTTATGAGACTAGGGTTAAGGTATGTTTATGTAAATGCGCAACGTGGGAACTGGTTGCAACACGTGCGCGGAAACCTTGAAGAGACAAGAATGCCAAGGAAGCGTGTAAGTTGCGCGGTCCGTGAAGAGCAGACCTTTAGGCGATGACTTAATCACGTTAGAAGGAGAAATAGCGTTTGAGGTGGCCTTGCACGCGGCAACAAAATAGAAGGCATTGGCCGCAGTTTTGAAATTCGTTTCTTCTTTGAAGGGCCCGAAAGGCCCCAGTGATTGGCGGTGCAGAGAATTCAATGACGCGAATCCTGAAGAGGTGGGATATTCTGTGGGAGGTCCGATCCGTTCATCATCATCATCATCATCATCATCTGTAAGATGGATGCTTCTGCTTCTTGGCATATATACCTACTTGCTGACGATTCAACTTTTCCCTCATGCAATCTTAGTTTTTGGATTCGTCATAATCATACATATGCTTATGAAAGGAGTCATCTATCTTGGCCAAAGATTTTTTACAATAGCATTGTACTCGAGAATTTTAAAATAAAAATGAATAGTCGTAATTGAAGATTTTTAACACATAATCCGAATGATAAAATAAATCATCAATACACTCTTTAATGTTACGGATCAATATTGTTTAGGTAAGTTTTATTCTCGTCTAAGCATTTTGTAGGATTCAAAATGCTCTAAATTTGAAACAATTAAGTACTTCTTTAAATATAGAATTTCTATCCAATAATGATCTATTAAAGCTGAAGATACCATCAACTTGCCTTTCGGAACATGTAACTTTGTATTGCTGTCTACCATAAAACAAAGAATACATTTATCTTATATAAACTATGTGAGTATGTGACATCACTTTTATGAGTAAAGTCATTACTACAATTTGGAATAATTAGGTAATAAAATTTACATCATTAGTCCATTTAAAAAGAATAATTTCATACAAAAATTGTAGAATCTATTTTGATCTTACAAAATGTTCGCTGAGTTACACGCCACGCAATAATATTAGCAGGCAAATATTGTAAAAATTTAGCACACGAAATGAAAAAATAACATTACTACCATTCTATGTTGCATGATTTAATAGAAAAATATATTTACGTAGGCTAAAATTGACCTTTGAATGTTTAGACTATTTAGAAATAAGCTGATGTGGATATAAAATTTAATTTTTTAAGAAGCCGGTTTTTAACAGTTATTTACTGACGAAATCTTAATTTTACTGAAGAGATATTAAAAGGGTGAGGTCGAAATAATTCTTAAATTACTATAGGCAAACAATGTTCTTTCTTTTGACTTTATTACGGCTTTCAAATTTTCAAGTTAGAGTTTCATCCTTTATTTTTGGTCAATTTTGAAAATATCAAACCCCCCTTTAAACATCGATTTTATGGTTATTATGATGTACATGTGTTAATACAATTAAAATATATTTTCAAACGTCACGGATTTAACTGCGTTTAACTATAATATTTAACTATTAAATTATGTTTAATATATTTATAAATTTATATTTATTAAACTATACTAACTATTACATTATTTTGAATTCGCTTTAATTCTTTTAAAATCTCTTGAAGTCTTTTGAATTCTTTGTACCTAATACGTAAGAGAAATTTCGCACGTATTCCCGACCTTTGAAATGTAATGAACAC
>NC_046666.1:87864840-87866193 GCF_010883055.1 Belonocnema kinseyi | reverse complement strand
GCATGAAAGAGGGAGCTCTTCTTAATATTTTGACACCAAAATCATGTCGATACACCTTACCGACTGCGAGTAAAGCCACCCACGCTTTAACTTGACAGACTTATATATGGAATTATCAACAGCCACTGAGGTGCTTTCTATATGCTTCTGTTGGTAGATATATTTCCTTTCGGTGAATGCACATTCATTCTCAGACTGTATGAATATCATACACTATCATAGTCTATGTGGTCCTATATGGAATTACCAATAGTCATTGTGGTGGTGTCTATACGTTTCTGTTGGTATCTTTACTTCATTTCGGTGAGTGCCACATTGATTTTCATAGACTTCCGTTTCTGCTTGGCTCTATATGAAATTATCAACAGCAACTGAAGTGGTTTCTATATGCTTCTGTTTTTATCTTTACTTCATTTCGGATAATGCCAGATTGATTTTCATACACTTCTGGTTCTATACGGCCCTATATGGAATTAACAATAGCCACTGAGGTGGTTTGTGTATGCTTGTGTTGGTATATTTCTTTCTTTTTTGGGAATGCCTTATTGATTCTCATAGACTTCTAAGTCTATGCGGTTTTATATGGCATTGCCAATAGTCACATCAAGTTATTTTTGCAGTTCCACGCATAGAGGAAATATTGACAGAATCCATATAAAGTTATAGACCCACATAGAAGTAGGTACTCAGCGCGCCGTCAGAAAAATCCCACTTATAAAATCACTATAGAAAACACTTGAAATCCTATTTGCAATTTCATATAGGTTACATGTGATGATTAGTCAAAATTATATATCCATTGAACTTTATCGCCCTATGTGCTCGGTAGAACGTTAATCGTTTCATAAAATGGCTAGAATAGTTAGATTGTGAAACTTCGATCTATTATACTATCTGTCTAAATATGCTTCTGTAGTTCATGAAATGACTAATAATTTTGGACATCCGCTAGCGGTTTACGAACTGTAAATTTCATAAAATGTCTAATTACGCTAATTGGCTGTGATATGTTTATTTCTATATAGAAATGGCGATTTTCGATTTTTAACATACATAAAATCTATATATTGTTATATAGTTTTACAAAATTAATTAATCGTTACGAATTTAGCTTTGTCTGCTCAATTCAAAAACAAGTCCTGGAGAATTCATCTGGTAAATTTTACGAAATGTTTAGGATGCACTACATATAGTAAAATGCAGTCTCTTTGAAAAAAATGTATATCTTTGTATTGTGAATTCAAATGAACAATATATATAATTAAAAATTTGTCATAAGGACAACCGCAGGATTTCGCCGAGAGCGGGTGCTAATCTGAAAAATTGCACCCGCTTCCAGCGAAATCGCGGTAA
>NC_046666.1:87863201-87864740 GCF_010883055.1 Belonocnema kinseyi | reverse complement strand
GCACAAATGGTAAGTTCCGACAGTGCCTACAAGTGTGCCTACTGGCCGCTAGATGGCAATACCGGTTTCATATGTATACACCTGGTATATATATATATATAACTGAAAAAGTGTGTTTGACATTTTTATCTTTTAAAATAGTTGAAATTGAATTGATCCAAATTCACACATCGAGGCATTATATTTAGGATATTTATAAACTTTTCAATGGGCTGCGATTTAAAGCTATTGTTTAATCTTTAGAATAAATGTCGGATTGAGCCAACATTAATAAATTGAGGTTAATTGGTAATGATTAAAATTCTATAGAATGTTGATTTATAAGAATCGCATCTGCTTTTGGAAGCTACCAAATGTGCGTGCATCGGAAAAAAATTAAAATTTACACAATAAGAAGGAAAAGACGTAAAACTGTTTTAGATTAAATTCAGCAAAACTCTCTGAATTTGGACAGAATTGGTTCATAAAACTTTAATTTTAAGCTGATTGAGCCCATATAAATAAATATGTATTCTTATGTTAATATTATAAAATTGATTTCGAAACGAAAAAACATAAGTTTATATTTTCAGGATATTTTCCTATCTTTGGATCATAAACGTCAACAAAAATCGTTTTGGTTTTTGTATACATTTATTAAAAATAAATCTCTGTAACTTATGATTTTTAGTTACTCTCTGTAAGTTGTGACTTACTCTTACTGAATGAAAAATTTGAAAAGCCTATATTGAGTATAACTAAAATTCTAATTTGTTTTCAGGTAAGAAGCTGAAGTGCCCCTTCTGTGAGAGACTGTATGGATACGAGACAAATTTGCGAGCTCACATCAGGCAACGTCATCAGGGTATTAGGGTTCCGTGTCCATTTTGCACTCGAACCTTTACCAGAAACAACACGGTTCGGCGGCATATTGCACGGGAGCATAAGACCGAGTTGAGTTTAAAGGCGTTCCAACAGGCGAATCATTCGGTTTCGGATTCGGTACCCCAGTAGCGCAACGGAAACGGCAGGATGCATCTATTCAATGTTGCGCCGAGATCCACAATGACAAGCGATTACTACAGTGACCTGTGAGTGGTGATTCAGAATGTCCCCTCATTACCCACTTCCTCCACCCGTCAACGACCACTGACTGCCCTTCCCCATGACGACGACTCTCCAGGATCTTCCCAAAGGCGATCGTAACTTTAATCGGGAACGATTAATCTGAGGAAGGATACACTCGGATTCGTAAAAGAAACTAAAAAAAAAGCGTCGTTCGGGGCTCGAAGAAGAAGCTGCAATATGTTAAAGATGCCTCACAATGCGAGGTGCGTGTGCACGCAGCAAACACAAAACTAGTCAATGAAAGTGCAACGGTCAAGTATAATGATTATTGTCTATACTATAAAGAAGAAAAAGATGTTACATAGTGCATAAAGAGAGAAATGAAATAGCACATATTATAGTAGTAGAGAACGAGTGAGCGAAAGGATGTATGCATGAAAACGATAAAAATTGAATACAAGAGGACGGAGCAGAAAAGCAAATCGACTCAGA
>NC_046666.1:87851933-87863101 GCF_010883055.1 Belonocnema kinseyi | reverse complement strand
AAAATCAGGTTTTGTAAACTTGAATCAGTAATTAATAGAAAGTACATGTTACCTTCGATATACGAGAGAGCAAGAAAAAATAGAGAAATACTGCTCATCCAGTGTTATCGTTACCGAACCATTAAACACAAGACTACAAATACCCGCTGCTACTGAATCTACGTTAGTGATTAACGTAGTACATATTGTCGATCATATAGTTCTAAATAATACTGTTGAAATCTGAGCCTAGAATCGAGCTAGAGTTGAATATAGATTTTAATTTTAAGTTACTTCGCGCACAGTGCCAAAAAATACCGAAGTCTTTATACCGAAGCGATTTTATACACGTATAGTTGCGATTTTTTTCAAACTATAATCTACTACTTTTATGCGATATTAATCAGTAAGGATGAGCAAATATCCACTTTTAGGTCTTACACTCGTGCATGGTTCGAAACCTTTCGGAGAACGCACCTTAGCATCGTATAATAGCTACGTTTTCCCTTCTGTCAATCTACGTACGGAATATCCTACTTACTGCGTTTTATTAGATGCAGCCAGCCAATAGGTTTATTCCATTATTATTGTTTTAAAACACCTTTGGTTGCCTGCACTGCTGATGTGACCCAAATTGTTTAATCATTGAACATTTCGGTGGGTGGTTTGGTTGAGACTGAGAAATATTGCACAAGCCTGATGATACTGAAAATGTGATCAACAATTGCGTAACTACTTTTAAGATACTCAATTGCCCCGCGTTCTCCGAAAAGTTTGCGGCAGGGGAGATATTACAACATAACAATCGATATCATTTTGTTACCTGTTTACAATGTTGAATACAGCAGACTTTTGTCTGCAGCAATAGTCAAGAAAATAGTAGAAACCGTCGCTGATGAGAAACATTTTATAGTTACAAAGCGCGAAACTGATAGCCGGTTATAATACGATGAAACACAGTGATCAATAACTATAGTTAAATACTCCTAGTCAGGATGGCACTCGCGATATTATATTGTTGCAGTATTTACAAATTTTACAGATTTTTCTCATTTTTTGTTACAGAAGTTTAAAGAGTTATTACACAACGATATGCCTATAGTAAGTTTATCGAAGACATTAGTGACGATAGATCATTATTTAGTATTTAAAGATTCATTCTCTCAGAATGACTTAACGTGCATAATCAGAGCTCAGTGAATGATTTCGTTCTTACAGTTTGCCACACATGAATATATCTCTAAATTATATTTTCTTGTTGATTTTCTCTTTTCATACAACTTATTTATTTTATAACATTCGTATCAGATATATTTCCCACGTCTTCTCAACTAAAAAAAGTGCGAATGGAAACTCAATATAATCGTAAAAAATCCCTCCAAGGTATCGGTTATGAGACAAATCAGTATTGAAGTACCACCGCTTCTATCAAAATTAAAAAAAGTTTTAACTCTTTGAAAGAGAGAGAGAGAGTGAGTGCGAGAGCGAGAGAAAAATACTAGAAAAGTCCATTTGATATTTTTCAAATTTTTTATAGTATCTGCAAAAAAGAAAATAGAACGGATCTTTTGTTGCACTTTTGACCCGAAGATATTTTTCACCTCCGAGTTATTTTTTAAAACTATTTTGGGAGATTTACTATCTATTTGGACCCGTACAAATTTTCAAGAAAAGTGGGTGCTTATGTAAAGATTTGTCTCATACCTAGTACTTTATTGGGACTTTATTCGGAATCCTAATAGAATTCCAATACGACTTTTTACTCGGATATTGATAGAATCGTGTTTTTACTGTATACAGAAATAACAACGTGCTCATAGAAACCACAAACAAAGTATATTTAATGATACATGTCCGTTTTTTCAGTTAGTACACGTATTAAGTACGTGTACAATGATAACATGAAATATAATATAACATAATAAAATATAATATGCTACGATAGAAATTAAAACGCGAATATGCGCAGATCTGCCAAAAGTATGAATATGCTACCTCAATCATTTTCTATGACGTAAACCGTACAGGGAACACATAATAGTCAGTTTTATTACCATAAGAGTTGTCAAGAGTGCCGGAGTAGTTCTACACTGCAGTTTGTGTACGGAAACAGTATACTGAAGAATGTGCGACAATTCGAGAAATTTCAAACTCTGAGAGGGCTTGAAAATGGTCGCTAGCTGCTACATTCTTATCCCACATAAGCTGCGATATTCTTTTTTCTTTTCACTAAGACTTTATTTTACATGCGTGCGTTCAGAGACTTATCAGAAAGAATGAATGTGTGAGTTTGTGAGTGAGATAATACGCATTTTCTCTATCGAAGCACGGAGAGGTGGTGGAAGTATCGAAGGCTTCCACTAAAAGTTTGCCTTTACACTGACGAGAATTTCATGATTTCATATTCGGTGACGTCGAAGACATGACGTGAGGAATTTGACGATGCTTAGAACAAAAAGGTAGTTTGATTGCAATTGGGAGATGAGCTTGGTGCGAGGGACGGATGGGGGGATCATAATTCAGAGTACCGAGGTCGTAGGAAGCAAGGAAAAATTGAACATGTATCGTTGACCGATGATACGGTATCGGTCATTACACACTCATGTAGACACACACACACACACACACACGCGTAAAAAAATGAAACTCCACACTAAAATGTAAATATGTATACTTATTTCGATTATGCGAAACAAATTATATTTAATATATGTATTTTCCGGGTGCTCTGCAGAGCAGAGACCAACCATTCGATATAAAAAGTGAAGCCCAGCTTGTTTAGTTTTTAGACTTAACACCATTCCTCATTTAGTGGATGGGTTTAAAACGATCGGAAAGTCCCAGCGTGTGCACGATTCGGCTTTTTTTTATTTTTGTTTTTATTATACTTTGCAAATTAGGGGCACCCACTTGTACACACATTTGAATACACGCAACATATTAACAAACATACTTTAACATTCATTAAACACACTTACACGGAAACAATTAGACACTTGCGCGGTACTAAGCGATTACAAAAGCGTCAAGGGGCCGCCGGCCGATAGGCAAAGTGAAACACGTACCTAGATAATCAATATAGAATTATTATGGAATATAAAATTAATGTGTATTGCAAGGGTTGGAAGAAAGCGTTAGACACTTGTGTATAATTATGTAAATGTACGTAAAATCGATGGCAATGCTAGGAATGAAACTATGGCGAGAGGGACCTTTGGACATTTTTTCTCATCTCGCTGCTTTCTAACTTGTTCTTCTAAAATACGCGATATCCATTTCCTTATTTTCTCCTTAAATTACGATAAGCTTCTCTTCTGGAAGAAACTAATTCTACTATTACTTTGGGGGAAAATGTCGCAAATATTTTAGTCTAAATAGTTTCTTATTGAAAGGAATTTTCTGGCAGAACTTTCGCGTCGGGGAAATGAAAACCGGAATTGGCTGGTTTTCTCCCGTCCCGCCGTATAATGTTTTACGTTCTTACGATTGCGCACACATTCGCTTCTGTTCTTCAAGTGTGATAAATTTAATCCCATGCAATGAAACCAGTGATTGGGTCTGGTGTGTGAAAAAAAAACGTTTCTGTGATGGTCAGTGTGACAACAGATTAGATTGATCGCACTAGGAGTATCAGGCGTATATTTTTACGAATTTATTGCGTTTTCCGGTAAATTATTATTGTTCATTGTATCCTCGGTTTTGTTTCGACGACCAAGTTGTCGGGATTTTTGTTGGTAGTTAATATTGCGGGAGAGAGAATTAGGGAAATAGGCGTGCTCTGAATTGGCTTCAGGGAAGTCTGGAATTGAAGTTGATCTGATTTTCAAGTGTGTCATAACTGCAGCGTCTGATATTCATATAGAAAAAAGAACATTTTTTCTGTTTAGGAATGATAATGATTGTTTAGTGTATAACAAAAATCGATCATCGTCAGTAACAAACTGATCCTGACTGCAGATGTGTAGAATATTTTTAGACTAATCGAGAATGCTCTTTAAATTTATCTGCTGTAAACGTTGTTTTAGCTTGTCACGATAAATTTTCCGAAGAAAGTGCCTTTGTGCTAGATGCTTTTTTTCGTTTTCTTAATGCTAAAAGTGACGGCTTCAGTCAAGATTTTTGAAAAAAAAGAGGATTCAAATTTTGAAATAATATAATATCTGAAAAAGCATCATCGATAAATCCAAGAATATTTTATGAGAAAACGTCGGCATGGATTCGATATGTACAAAGATAAAGACACACGAGCATTGTACTACGCTGTAGGATAATATGTTGCATGTTGTTTATATAATACGTGTTTGCGGATTGAAAATCCTTTATAAATGTCGTGTGTGACAAAGTTTGAACGACGAAACGGCGTTTACAGTTTACACCGTGAATTATTTAAGTTAACGGCCACGGATTGATGGATTATTATTATTATTATTATTATTATTATCATTATTGTTATTTTGATATAACTTTTGCCTTGTTAAAAAATTATTGTCGATCCAGAGAAAAAAAAATTATTTTGTTTTAAAGGTATTTTTCAAAACTTAAGTATCTTCTGAACAATTATATTTTTATCATAAAAACTTGCGATGATTTTGATCAAAAGTAGCGGTGTAAATGCGTTGTCGAAAAAAATTATCCTCAATTATACCTCATAATTCATCGCACATTCACACACAGATAGCACCGATGAACGATAGCAAATAAGGAAAAAAATTGTATAATCGACGCCGTCGAAACTGAAAATCGCGCAGAGTGCACTGGCAACTACACCGTTTAAGTGTGGACATAGTTAATAATAAATAATCTTCACATTATTATGTACGTACGCTCTTACGTACGCGAAACAAGCACTCATAGACGATACATAGTTTAATAGTTAATAATACATAATGCTATAATAGTGAAGCGATATGGAATCACGGGCTCATTGTCAAAAGCGGTTCGCTGACCGTGGTTTATAGTACAAAATAACTAATCTTAAGGAACAAAGGATAAAGCATATTGAGAAATGTTATAACTTACAATACACGCTATAAATGTACACAATATGACGAATCAATAGGTGTGATAATTGATTTCATCCACGATAAGCAGCTCAAAACAAAAGCTGTGGATTTGTGATGGCCACAGTGGAATGGATTAGCAATTTAATGTTCATAATATACTACAGACTACAATTTTCAACCAATTTTCATGTTTTTTTTTTGTAGAAACGCTCAGCTCTAAATTCTTCAGAATAAAGTCGTGCTGCATTTTGCTATTTCATCTTTGTTTCAACATGCATAACGTAAACAGTGGTCATTTAAACGATATTATTTCTGAACACTGAAAAAATTGTTGAATAACCCCACCAGATAGCACAAAGAACCTACTTATTATAAAGAAATTTCATAAACAAATACTTGCTTGCGTTGGTCAAATGCAGAAAACATGTTTTTTATTGAGTGAAGTCCTGAAATTTTCGAGAAGAAACAGGTTTATTAGAGAAAACGATTCAATATTAACAATTAATAAGGTTTTAAACAATTTGAATAAATGAGTGATTATTTTTTTACAGTTCCATGCATAATAATTCTTGCATAATGTAAATAAATAAATTATTTCAAAGTGATTTAAAAGAAAAAATCATGAGCATTTAATATTTGTTGTTTGGGAAACTGCTGAATATTAAATAATATTCCATGAGAAAAATGTGTCAACAGCTATTAATTAATATTTTTATTTACAAATTGTGAAATAATCAGCTATCACAGTTAATTAAAAAAATCTTGAGATGTTATTCAGCAATTAAATATATCTATAATTTTTTCTTCGCTGTAAATAATATTAATCCTCATCAAATATTATAACTAAATAAAAAAAATGGTCACTGGATAGCATAATATACACTGAAAAATCTTAAGGAGAATCAAGAAAAATGTGATTTGGTACAAAAAATTAATTTTCTTTCATGGTGTAGTGCCTGAATTCAAAAACTATAAATAATATTAGCTTTATAGCAATGACATTGCGTAATTTCTTTGATAACCACTATTTTCAGGGAAAATTTTAACATTTTCAGTGATGAAAAAAATTTATTTTTGTATTTATTTAAATGAAAAATATCGCAGAATGAAATTTAAAAATCTAACATTAAAAGTTGTTCTCAAGTATTCAATGCTGAACAAAAAAAAGCATAAAAACCGGTTGAGAATTGGATTATGAACAGTAATTTCTTGTCGCGACATAATAATGGAACAAATACAATATTTCAAGACACTAGTACAAATGCTACCTCACACATGATATACAGGGTGCACCGAAGCTTAAAGACGCCTTTAGATATACGTATACATATAAACAGCGGTATTTTGCGAATAGACGAATGATATCTCACGGTGATGTATTCCGTCGACGCGTGGACGTATATAGTAGCGGATACAGAGTCAAGAAAGGAAGATAATAAAATAAAATAAATTAAATTCGAGGGTCGATAAGTCGATTCTTCCACGAGTCCTTTTCTCAGGTATCAATGAAAATCAAGTACAAACTACAAAATATAATAGTCGATAAGTTAACTTAACAATAATCAAGTGATGCAATAGTTGAGTGTATAGTGGAATCAGTCGATGTTCAGTATAATGATTCTCAATTGTCTTACCGTGTATTATCATTCACGCCTGCAGCGGTGTTTTAATCATTGAATGTGCGAGGAACGTGCGTACTAGCATCAGCAGAATCTCTCATTCTGTCAAGTCCATTATCATTCTGCTAACTTAACATTAACATTCGGCGTTTGAATTAAAAAAGAAAAAAAATAGTCTGAACAGTCGTCGATCTTTTTCCCATTTTCTCAATCATTATTTTTATATCCCAAATTTCTATCACATAACGGGCATTGTCAACTTGACGTACTATTAAAATAAGTATACGAAACCGCTCTACCTCAGCATCCACGCAACAAAGATCGTCATACTCCCATTCAATTGCAAGTCATAAACTAATTTTCTCGCATAGTATTATTTTACTTGCAATACCCATCTGTTATTAGAGTTCTCTTCAGTGAGTCCCGAATTGAATCCTTTCTGAAAAAAGAGTATCCCCTAGATAACATATTCCCTCCATTCTCCCGTTTCTCAGTTTTTCCAATTTCAATCACGAGTATGTAGATACATCCGATTATATTTATTTATTTATGTTTCTATGCGCTGGACGCGTCTATATGTTAAAAATACATAATCGCAAAATAATCAATATACTATATACTACTCATATGCGATATACTATTATATGATGAGGAATGAAATCATCCTTCTATACATGTATAATGTATATGTAAGATTAAGAAATGCTTTTTAGATTCTAAGTCCACCGATGAGCCCAGATTTCATATCGCTGTGAGTGAAAGATTCTTTAAGACTTCACGATATAGGTGCAAATAACACTTGCGTGCCGCAAGGAAATTTCTTTAGTCTCTGTTTTTAATTTAATTAATTAATTGTATTTTATTCAGATTTTCCAAGTACCATCCAACACTGTGGATAATTAATTTACATTTTATGATCAAGACTTTACGAGCTTAAATATACACCTTTCTTTACAGATTGTTTCAAATTTTTCTATTTCAAAAACAAACATTTATTTGAAATATATAGATTGGAAGCTTTCGATACCTTGTTGAGCTAAAGACATTCCAAATCACCAGAATGATTAAGGCTAATCATTTGTACAGCTGATTCTCCTTGCGGTACGCAATGGCATATTACGTTTGATTGTATGATTGAACTTCTTCCGTCGCAGATCATAGTGATTTAAAATGAACAGTACAATAGTGACATCTATATGTATAGCTATTCTAAAGACAGCATAACTGAATCAAGTTTTAGAATGATTTTCTTGGTATAGAAAATTATCCAAAAAATTATGTCTAATTTAGGTTGTTATTTTAATTGTTGAATTTAAAATTTCTACAAGATATTTGCAAAGCGATCAATGAAAGCCAAACAGGTAATGTTGACAGTATTGTAAACTATAGATTTTTTGCAATTAATTTATAAATTATGGATATGTATTGTATGGTTTTCGCTTAGATTTTTTATATTTATTGTTTTGTTCATTTTCTAGTAAATCCGCGAAAGAGGAAGTTTAAAGTTATACATCCTGAAAATAGTTACCAATTCAGTTTAAGTAGCAGAGAAAGGAGGTTTATGTTGAAGAATGCAGATTGATGAGAGAAACGATTGTATATGAAGATTCTCATTGTGAAACAAACATACGATAAATACAAAAGAGTTGATTCAGAAGCGACAAAATAGAAAAGTTTCTATAATTATTAATTAATAAGGGAATCATATTATAGTTGTATTTTGAAAATACACATGGCACTCTTTTTACATTATTAGAATTTATTTTATTTATACATGAGCGGAGGGAGTGGAAGAGAGTGAATGTGAAAATAAGAAAAATAAAATGTATGAGAGTAGGAATGTGTGAGAGGAGGGCAAAAACAAGAGTATACGTTGAAAATCTGCCACCTATTCACCACCTTAAACTGGAACATTCGCTGTTTTTAGCAAAAGTAGAGCAATTTTTTTTATCCTTGTTTGGTTAAAGGTGACAGGGTTTTGGCCGTATACCGTTGAGTGTAACTCACTACTTTTTGTTTGTATAAAATTAATCGAAATTTAATTAGTAATATTAATAACTGTTTAATTACTGTAAGCCGAGGAAAAACTTTACCATTAATTATAATTGCAAAAAAATTTCTCTTTTGATTTTTTTAAAAACCTATTTCCTTTTATTGCGTCATTTATAATATAAATCGCACTATGTTACGAACATATTGCACACTGCTAATACTAAAGACTTTGATTGTAGTTACAATTAATGAGTATGCTTTATCCAACTTCATCCTAAAAAGTCATTACAAGTCAATAAAGATCTACAAAAATTTTGTTAAATTATAACTGTTAAATATTCAAAGAGCTATATATTAATTTATTTAAATTTTTATATTTTTCATATTTATAGATTTTGGCTTAAAAGCGGAGTCAAAAATGATTATAAGATTATTTTCCCAAACGATAATTGTATAATCTACAGAGGTTTTCTATATTTGAAACGAAACTTTTATTTCAACAAAAGTTATTAAAACATATTTTTAATCACAGATTCATTTAAAGTTGTAATTAAACGATGTTCGCATGATTTAAACAATCTAAAAATGAACTAAAAGTTTAAAGTTTTGACAAAAAGGTTTAAACTAAAATTTGTGTTGGATATTTTTTCATTTGAAATGTACTTTTATGGCAACTTAAAACAATATCCAATAAATGTAATCTATTTTTAAAGATCTTTCAGTTAAATTGAGTTGTAGCTCACCGCGATAAGTAAGAGAGAAATATCTTAAAGTAGAGAATGACGAAATGTCTTAAAATCACACGAAATTACTTGAGATTACGAGTTTCTTAGTCTCTCGAAATCTCTTATAAGTCACGAATGTCTCAAATGCAGTCGAAATTACTTAAAGTCACGAATCTTAGAGTCGCAGCAAAGGTGTTGAGTTAGTGCATAGATTATGTTCAGTATTTTCCATAAAGTCATAGCAATGCATATCGCTTCAAGGTAAAACGCCAAGTCCCCAGTGATCGCCAATAAGAAAAATAAGGAATAAACCTTTTAAAATGTTATAAACTAAAATTAGTAAAGATTTTTAACTCCGATATTATTTGTCATATAGATATCACAGTAGACATTACTTACATTTTGGCATGGATGTAGACTTTAAATGGACTTCTATACAAAGTTTTAAACTTTGTAGTACTAACAACTAATATTAAGGTGGAACTTTACTGATAGTTTCCCTGTTTTAAAAATCCCGTTAGAAAGCGGATTGAAACCCTATAAAATGCTATTCAGATCCCAGATGGATATGTACCAGGGTGTAAATGTATTCCACTGTGTCAAACTAACTCTCGGAGTACACCCGGGTCTAACAGGGTTCCGCATGAATAGTTGGTAACAGAAATTAATGATTATAATTGCGAAATGGGGGCCTAACAGGGTATACTTGAGTCCTGCCCGGTCTCATAAGGATCTAGCGTGGTCGTATATGTGATTCTTTAAAACAAAGATGCGGATTTCTAGCAGGGTGTATACGGTTTCACGCAAGGACATGGATCGATAAATGATTTCAAGTTCATTTCTATCTCGTAGAAGGGCCTGGCGTGGTTCCATATGTGATTTTTTAAACCAAAGGTGGGGTTTTTAGCAAGGTGTGTACGGCTTCAAAAAGGGTCATAGATCGATCAATGTTTTTAAGTTCATTTTAGTCTCGTATCACAGAAAAAACTGGGGTTTCCATTAGAACCCATTTTTGGTCCCAAAGGAGCTGCAACAAATATGAATCCCACTTGTTGAAAAGGAACCCAAAACGATAAATAAGCTCTAAATGATACCTTAGTTGGTGGTACTACTGATCCCGATTGTACTTGAGCGTATTTATAAAGAACCTTTTTTCGCTTTTCCCACTTCGACATTTTGTTTAATTAAAACATAAATTTTACTTTAAAGCACACGAGTAATCGAACTCTGATGGACATAACTGAATGAAGTTAATTAAATTAAAAAATATTACCGTAATTATAATAGATATAATAAGTTGATAAATATCATTTTCAGGTTATGTAGCAAAGTTGTCAATATTTAGGCATCTTCATATACAAGAAACTTTTCGTCTCAAGCATGGGCATAGGTGGGGAGAGCCACGAGTGGGGAGAGCCGCCATCTTACGATGTGCCATTTGATTATGCGCACGAGCATTTTTGCCGACAAACTGTGCATGAAAATATAAACATGTGGGCGCTGCCATGTTTATCGCGGGACATCAAAAGGTGGCGGCCCTCCCCCCTCATTACATCACCCCCGAAATGACATGCCTAGTCCCTTGTTTCCTATGTCCATGGTCTCAAGTCAACGGTCGATAACTATTAATCGATCCCTAACTTACCATCCCTACTTTGCAAGCGTTTGATTAGCTCATGGACATAGGAAACAAGGGACTAGGACCAGAGATGAGTTGGGACAAAGATATTATAAACGTAGATGCGGTTCGGGGCGTCTGAGTGGGGAATTATATATATAGGACATCACATTTTCTGTCCTATCGAGGTGCTGCCCTCACCGTACTACGAAATCGAATTCTGGTTTTCTCA
>NC_046666.1:87849674-87851833 GCF_010883055.1 Belonocnema kinseyi | reverse complement strand
GGGTAGAGGGGAAGTGACTTTTTTCGCCGGACGCGCCGTCTACATTTATGGCGGGCAACTAAGCCCGCACCGCATCTACGTTTATAATATCTTTGGTTGGGACAAAGATATTATAAACGTAGATGCGGTACGAGGCGTCGGAGTGGGGAATTATATATATAGGACATCACATTTTCTGCCCTATCGATGTGCTGCCCTCATCGTACTACGAAGTCGAATTCTTATTTTCTCATTCTTCGTAAAATATGATGGTAAAGCAGTAGAAATATTTTTTGAGGTGAGAAAAGTTTGACATGTATGTATCGCTGACTTTTTTCAGATCTGAAGCTTGATCCAGGTTTTCGGTACATTCTTTTTTTTAATTATAAAAAAAATGTCCTCGAAAAATCATATTTTTAATTTTTAAAAAAGTATTATAAAAAGACAATTCGAGATAAACAAGTGTGGAAAACATTGTTCTTTGACAAATTATTTTTTTGAATTGAAATAATCAAATATTTATACCAAAGAAACAACTTTTTTAATGCTTGAAGTGTTTAAACAATATTGTTTAAATTTAAAATAACAATAATTAAAACAAAATATATTTCTGTATAAGATATTTTGGTTGAAAATGTATATAGTCTTTTTTAAATCACAAAAGTTCTTCCGAAAAATTGAAATGTTAATTAAAAAACACGTGTTTTTGTATATGAATTTATCGGTAAGATTTTTTAAATAATTTTAATTTTAAATTCAAATTATTCTTTGGGGAGTTTTATTATTTGGGAATTTTTAAATTCGTTAATATTATAAACTGTTCAGGAATTTTATTAGTTTTGGAATTGTATTTTTCGGGATAGAGAGTTTTACCGAGTCGGGAATTTTATTTTTCGGGATATTTCAGTCGTCCCCATAGAATTACAGAAAATTTGCTTTAATTATGATCTCGGCGCTCGATCTTGTTAATTTTTTCCTACAGTATTAATAAAAAAAAAAGTATGTAAATTTTTGATATCAGAAAGTTAAAGACAATCAAATTTAAAAATTCGCTGTATATTCAATTTTTATTCTTGGATCTTGGCGATTTTTTTCTAATCCATTTCAGTCATTGGTAGGCTTTTTTGACATCTAGGTATGTAAAAAAGGTAAACTTCAGAAAATTTAAAAACTAATTTAAGAACTATTTATACTCTTTTAAGATATCAATACAATTTACATAACACTAATTCAAAATTTGCAAATTTTTAGGCCTTCAGTTTAAGAACTTGAATTTTAATGATAAATATGCTTCATTTTCAGAATAAAGCCTTATTGTTTGAATTTTCAGAATTTTCGTTATAAGTTATAGGTTAGGTCAAAAATAACATTCTGGGATTCGAAATTGTTACAACGCGAAAAAGTTTTAATTTAAAATTTAAAAATACGAAAATAAACCATTTTCCATGTTCATTTGCAATCCAGCGAGTCACTTTCTTTCGATTCCTTTGAAAGTCGATCCTTTGCTTTCAGTTTTCTTTTTAAAATATACCTTGAATTCAAAGCATTTCAAATTTAATGTTTGCAGCTGCATTTAGATTCAATTATACAAAGGTTTTTTGTTTTAAATATAAATTAATTAAAACATTTTATTTGTTTTTCGCAATTGTAAATTATAACTTCTAAAATGGAATAATTGTAGCTCAAACATGAAAAAGTATAGACTAATTTCAAATTTAAAGAGGATCTATCACATATATTGAACTATTAAAACCTCTGACCTTTTTTAAGGTTTTTAAAACTCTTTTAAAAACTTGCTTTAACAATTTTGGTTGTGTTTTCTTAATAAAAGAATAAGTGCTATTTAGTCTCCAGAACAGCATTTTCAAAAATATTTAAACCCTTAATAGTTGAGACATTTTAAATTTGTAGTCTTCATAGTATATTGAATAATTTCAAATTTAAAGCTATTTAAATATGTCATCTGAATTTTTAAATTAAAATTGCTCGATAATTTTAGATTGAAACCTCTCAAATTATTTAGTTACAAATTAAAATCGTACAACTTTAAGTTTTATTTATTTTTTGATCATTTGTCACCCCCCCTCCTAATTATTTTTTTTTGTAATAAAATAACGCCCGATTTTTGTAAAAATTAACAAATATATATTAAAGCTTCACTCAAGGTAATTTTTGTTCAA
>NC_046666.1:87845351-87849574 GCF_010883055.1 Belonocnema kinseyi | reverse complement strand
TTGGCTATTTTTCAAACGAATAGGGTCAGTTTTTTTTTACAAATTTAATTAAGAACGTCTTTCCGATTAATTATAATAATCGCATTTTCAAGATTTATTATTATATATACTTAATGAGCAAATTAATAGTTTGGGCATTTTTTGAAAAATAGGCCTAATTTGTTTACGGAATCAACAAAGAATATATTTCTAATCACATTTTCCTACGACACCTTGCAAATTTACGTTAATGATTTATTATACAAATAAATTTCATAAACAAATTCAGAACTTAACTTTTTTTTAGATTTTTAACCATTTGAACATTTTAAACGAATTAATTTTTATAAGAAAATGTATGCACTATATATTTAATAAGAATTAAAAAAGAAATTAAAACTCTATAATGGTAAAAACTTTCATTTTTATTAGTTTAAGTAAGTATCTATTTTTATTAATTTCTTAAAGTAATTTCATAATCTCTTCAGTTAAATATTTTGCTTTATCAAGATTTTCTGTAGTATATTTTTTCTTGCAATACTTTTCTCCATATATTTTACTGTGATTAATCAGTCGAAGATATGACCAGTATTATTATCACTTATTGTAATAAGATTTTTACCTTCTCATCAGAGAAGGTGTTAGATTTGTGTAAAATTTCACCCCCCAGTTTTTGTCAAATGTTCACATTTTGAGACCCCCTCAATCCGAAAAACAGGTTTTTACGAATGTGTCTATCTGTTTGTATGTATGTATGTCTGTCTGTCTGTGAACACGATGACTTTTGAAAAAAGTAATCTATTAGATTGCTTTTTGGTACACTCGTTTAGTGTCCTAAACTAAAGGTCAAGTTCGTTAGCCAGCCATTTTGAATGAAAATTCAAAAAGTAGGGACTTTTTAAATATTTTTGAGACCAATTTTTTAAAAATTCTTTGTGTGGTTATTCATACTATTAAAAAAATTTAACAATTTATCCCAATTACTTTTTTCGAAAAATCAAAAATTACTAGAGTTATAGCATTTTCAAAATAAAAAAAAGAAACTAAAATGAACAATTCAGGCCAAACAACGCACGATAAGAAAAAAAAGTCAGAAAAAGAAAAACATTGCTTTTTGAAAGCCCTACAAGATTATGATAACAACTTTTTCAATTTGGTAAAAAAGTTGAAAATTCCAAATTTGATCATACAAAAAAATTTCGAAACCACATTTTTTCAAGATTTAAAAATTCTATGTACGTTTGTTCATAGTACTCAGAAACTCAAACAATTTATCCCCATGACTTTTTTCTATAAAAAGAAAATGATCAGAGTTAGAGCATTTTCAAAATCCAAGCCTACAGGACTACGATAACAACTTTTTTAATTTTGTCGAAAAGTTGAACAATCCAAATTTGATTGTACCAAAAATAATGAAAAATTCCAAAATTCCATGTTTTGGTCAAACTATGCAAGATACGAAAAAAGTGAAAAAGCTCAAATTGCGCGCCATGGAACGAACTACAAATTGATAATGAATCACTTTTTGATATAAGCTAAGAAAAAAATGAGACAAAAATTGTTCATCCAAAAAAGAGCTATAATTTTTGATAGGACACACGGAGAAAAATGAATGTTCAAATGTAGATGTTCAAAGGGTGAGATTGTAGCACCTAATACGCAGATATTGATACCAAACATTTAACATCTTTTTGAGATGTTTGGCGTACAAATATTTTTATTTTAAACTGAAACACATTCAGATGTTAAAACCGTTCGAGCGCATGCGCATCGCGCATTGCAATTTCACGACTATATTTCAAAGCTATATATATTCAATATTAAAATTATGGAATATTACAATTTTGGAACATTTCCAAAGAATAAAAATTAGATGTCCTTAGATGAAATTGGATAACGACTTTTTTAAGTTTAAAGAAGAGGACAACGATCTTATGTTTTAGGTTTATTGACTTAACACATTTGACAAAAGGTTTATAAATTTGAAATAAAATTTGAGTTTAAGTAACTTAAAATAGATAGAATATTTAATTCAGATTATAGATCATTCGTTTTCCGATTATTCATCCACGTTTTTCTTTTGAATTAGAAATATTTAATATAACCTCAACTTGACTGAATGCATTATCTGGTCGACATTTTATACCCCTTATCTTTTTTTTTCGTTCGTCTACGAACATTAAAGTTTAATTTAAAATTCACAAATAAGTTATCAATTGATTCCTTAAATGACCATAACTAAGTAAACTCCTCAAATATTTACAGATGTAATTTGACATAACCATACAAGTAATATCTCGGATTTTTCAGTAGAACATTTTGAATGTTAGGGGGTAAAATTTCAAATTTTAAGATCTACAGATGCTAACTTCGAACATCTAGATTGTTGTCCTATATTGAAACATATAATATGTTAACCCAGAATATCTAGATTTTACTTTTAAACATCCTTTTTTCTCCGTGCAGTTAGTTTTTGTTTTAGTCGTAAGAAATAACATTCTAAATAAAAATATTAAATTTGTTTGAAAAAACGACACAAGGTATGAACTTAAATTACCAGACAACAGTTGTTCACTAAAAAGATCCATAAATTTATTATTAATCATTTTTCGATTGGACGAGTAGATCTTCTTTTAATCGTAAAACATAAGATAAAAAATGCAAAAATGCACTTTTTGGAAAAAGCACAGAAAAGACGAAAGAGAACATAGGCTCCTATATAAGAACCTATATAGATTCCTGTATTACACCCTATGCAGATGCGTAGTAGTTTTTATTTAATCGTAAAAAACAACATTAAAAATAAAAAATTATGAAAACAAGGAAATAAGAATTAGTATGATCCAATTTTTATGCATATTATGAATTGTAATGATATACATTTTTTGAAATGATACATGTTTCAGAGCAGCTTAGAATACAAATTTGAGCTATTGCTTCCCCTTTGTTCGACAGTGTTTTATTGGTTTTTAGTACTCTTTCGCCAATCTCAAAATTTATAGGTCTACGTCTAAGATTGTAATATCTAGATTGCGTTTCATTTGCGGTATATAAGCACGAAATACGTGATGAGAATGTGTTCGTTAAAGCCAAAAGAGCTTTAACAAAGGAGAGTTTGAAATCACAAATTACAGTTGTCGGAACACTGGAACAGAGGTCTCTCCAATTCACATTTTATGCGCATTTGAAATTTTTTCTTTTACTAAGGCGGGCCAAAAATCAGTGCATTAATTTTAGTACAATGGAAGTACTTGCATTTGCCTAAACATTTGATAAAAATGTTTAGTGTTGCACAATCATTTATTCTGCATCGTGAGAGGGTACCCACGCGAATCCGTGTACAAATAATAGTTACGAGTATGAAAGTAAAAATGATTATCGTGGTATTTTATTGAACTTTATTTCCAAATAAAATAATTGCAAGCAAAGTAGGATTCGCGCGCAGAGCGCGCGTATGAGCTTTTATTTTGGTTAAAAATTCGCCTTTTTGGTAGATAGTTCGTCTTCTCGGTTGACAATTAAACTTTGTAGTTAAAAATTCAAATGCTATTTCCTTGAAAATTCATTCACTTTGTTAACAATTCGCCTCGTTGGTCGATAGAATGATTTATTTAACTGAAAATTCAACTAAACGCAGTTGATAATGAAGCTATTTTGTTGAAAGTTTAAAAAAAATTAACGAATCCAGTTGAATATTTCTTCAATTCAGTTGAAAATTCATCTCGTTGATTAAAAATTTGACTATTTTGTTGAAAATGATTTTTTTAACTGAAAATGCAACTATTTCATTTTTGATTTGAAATTTATATTTTTCACTTGAAATGAAACTATTTTATAAAAATTGTCCTTTCTGAGTTGAACATTCCTGAAAATTCGTCTTCTTTCTACTCTCTAAATCTGAATCAGTATATGTCTAATTCAAATCAGCGTATATACACTGCTGAAACAGCGAATACAGTGAATTTTCACTGAATAACAGCTAAATTTCGCCGCTTTTAGAGCGAATATACGCTTTTAGTCCCTTATTTTATTATTTCTGTAAACCTTGCGTGGTGTAGGCGTGACTCACTGAGCGTGGAAGCGAGTAATGTGAGGAAAGGGGAGTAGATCTTTAAGAGTTAAGATTGATCTAGAATAATTCACGATTTTTACATTCTCGTCAGAGAAGGTATTAGATTTCTGGAAAATTGGTTCGCCCAGTTTTTGTCAAATGTCCACGTTTTTAGACCCCCTGAATCCGAAAA
>NC_046666.1:87841730-87845251 GCF_010883055.1 Belonocnema kinseyi | reverse complement strand
AATCCGAAAAACAGATTTTTACGATTGTGTTTGACGCCTAATTAACAATTAAGTTTCTTTTGCGCATGTCAAATATAATTTAAAATACTTTTGCGTATACGTTTCGCTTGAATAAATACAATTTTGTATGTCAGATATTGAATTTTTCTTAACTTCATGATGCATATTAATGTTACATTTATCTAAACCTTGAAGTAAAAAACGTGATAAATGCAATTCTGTAGAAAATTCAGATCAAATTCAGATAGAAGAATTGCATTTTACCTCCATCGCGACATACTTTAAAAATGCATTTTTTACGTTTCAATAATATTTAAAAAATATGAAAAGTACATTGTTGGATGGATTCACATTTTCATAATGAGAATAATAACTGGCAAATTCTAAACAATTGTATGTTGATTAAAAAATTTCCATTCATTTATATTGAATTTATCGGAAAGTTCTTCCATTGAAAAGAACAAATTCTGTAAATCATAATAAACGTGTTAAGAAAATTCGATAAGAACAGAAATAAATATTGAAGTTCACCGTCATCATGGAATACTCATCCCCAGTAATCTACCGAGAGTCCTAGACTCCTAGAGCAGTGGTCGGCAAATTTTTTGCTTAATTTCCAGGTATGGTCAGGCTCCATCCAACTTAATATTTTCTACTACTTTTCGGTCCATTTATGTGCCTTAGTGTGAGTGAGCTTACTCCAGCGAGGGTCTTTTGTCCACAGGAATGTCTCAATTTAATACTAAATACTTCTCAAATTGTCCACTTTTCTAGGCAAGTAATACATCATTGGAATCGGAAAAATTCGCAGATGCTGATAATGCTATTGTCAAATCGCTAGTTAAAAAATTAAAAGTTATAAATTTCCTTACTTTGTCATGCCTGTGGACAAAAGACCCTTGCTGGAGTAAGTTCACTCACACTAAGGTACATAAATAGACCGGAAAGTAGTAGGAAAAATGAAGTCGAGTGGAACCTGACCATACCTGAAAATTGAGCAAAAGTTTGTCGACCACTGTTCTAGAGACTTCCCGCCTGTATTTCCACTTTTTACAACCTCAGGCCTGACTGTTTCAAAGAAAGGTTTGCCGAACGATGAATGGGCTAGCTGCATTACAGATTAGAGTCCCACAGTAATGTAATAATTACCATATGATTTTATTAAAAATGGTTAAAGATCTAGCACGTCAAAGTATGTCCATTCAAAAATGTGCACTAACTTATTTAAGTGCAATTGATTTTGACTTAAATTCACATTATTAAAAGCTGACATTATTAAAACTTAAAATGACATTATTAAAAGAACGGTTAAATGCCATAGAAATCGGAACAATGTCACAGGTTTCGCAAAGACTTCGCATAGATTTAAAAGATTTGATAAAGTCTTTTATTATTCGACAATTAAGATTTCAAAGATTTCTGGTCGATTAAAAAGACTGCATAGACTTCAATTATTTCAAAAAGATTTCATGAAGGTTTTATTAATTTAAGAAATATCACCGAATATTTCAAAAGTATTTCAAATAATTTGCAAAGTCTTTTAAACAATTCAGAAAAATTTCAATGATTTCCCAAAGTTTTCAAAGATTTCAAAGATTTCGCCGAGATTTCAGATAGATTTGAAAGATTTCAGATACCTTTCAAATATTTCACAATGATTTTTAGAGAATTTACCAGTATTTAATGAAGAATTAAATGATTTCCCAAAGAGTTAAAATATTTCAGAAAGATTTGAGATAGATTTCAAAGATTGAACCAAAGACTTCAATAATTGCCTAATGATTTTGCAAAGATTTTGAGAGAATTAACTAAGATTTTAGAAAAATTTCACAAAATTTTCAATGATTTCCCAATGACTTTAAAGATTTCACAAAGCTTACAAATATTTCACGAAGATTTAAAATAGATTTCAAAGATTGAACAAATCATTCCAATGACGTCCTAATGATTTTACAAAGATTTCAAACATTTTGGAAAGATTTAGGATATGTTTAGAAGATTTCACAGATATTTCCATTATTTTACAAAGACTTCTATTATTTCACAAAGTTTTCAAAATTTACAAAAATTTCAAATATTTCGCAAAGGTTTCGGATAAATATAAAAGAATTCAGAAAGGCTTCTATTATTCCACATAGATGCGAGATAAATCTCAAAGATTAAACAAAGCAAAAAACAATTGAAAGGTTTCTATATCCTACGATCCGATGAGTTTAAGCACAGACATTATTATCTTTGGTTTAAGCATTTGATTTACGAGTAGGCAAATCAAGACTTTGGCCCTCCCTGGTCGATTTCTATGGGAGGCATTGGCCCCTGGGTCCCCTTGGCAAGGCTCCACCGCCTCTGATTGACATTGGAATAGGAGGGGACTAGTCTCAAGCTACCTAACTTGGGCGCGGGGATTGCTCATAAGTTACAAGGGGGAGTGGACCATGTTGGTTTGCAAAAGCAATAGAGGTTTAGTAATCCAAAATCTAGGTAGAACAGCCCGCTCGTTATTTAGATCCGGCAACGACATGCCTATTCTGCCGTGATTTGGAAAAACACTGTTAACTGCAAATCGGATAAAGTCACCTGAAGCAATTAATGGTAGGCGGCTCAAGGGCCTTATTCAAAATGCAGTTAACGGTGTTCTTCCAAATCAAGGCAGTATTTCTCTCCTATTCGTATGGACATACCAAATACTAAGATTTTTAAATTTTTTTACGATATTGACTAAGTTCTGATTGAAATTGATTGAAATTTAAGAAAAATACATATATTAAAAGATTTTTGTATCAGAATCTCTGAAAAAATGACCAACTTCAATTTTTAAAATTAGACTAATTCAGAGTGATGAAAATTGAATAATGTAATTGAAAAATAATTTTAAATTCGAAGCGATTACAATTTTAAAATTAAAAATTGGTCAAAGTTAGAGCTTTATTATCTAATGAAAATTATGTAAAATATTAATAATATTGATATTGAATAGCTTCTAATATTTAGAATCTATTGAATTGAAGATCATACTCTAATTATTATTATATAAACTCCTTATATTTAAAAACATAATAATGAATTTAAATTTAAATAACATGGATCAAAATAATTAGGTATGATTATTCATAGTATTAATTATAAATTAATTAATAATTATATTATTCTAAGAACTGGAGATAATAAATAAAAAATTATCTTTTTTATGATAATATTTTCTAGTTGAGAAAATCATTAAAGCCAAAGCTTAGTTAAATAATTAATTTTAAAGGAGTAGATTTGATACATTTTTCTTAATTTATTATTTTATTATGTATTATTGTTACCAACTCCGATCTTCTCTACCGACTTTATCAAATTCTACCCTGTTTTACGAAGTGAGTAGCAGGTAAGCCACCTTTCATTTTAGTTCCCGAAAAATAACAATAAGGCAAACAGGGCGCGCTTGGGTAAGTCGGTCGAAATCGAATACACGGCATAAGCAATCTTCCACCTCATCTCTGCTAGGACTGCTATTGCGGGGGTGATGCAATGGGGGG
>NC_046666.1:87840106-87841720 GCF_010883055.1 Belonocnema kinseyi | reverse complement strand
GTTCCGCGACAAACATGGCAGCGCCCACATGTTTATATTTTCATGCACAGTTTGTCGGCAAAAATGCTCGTGCGCATAATCAAATGGCACATCGTGAGATGGCGGCTCTCCCCACTCATGGAATTCTCCCCACTCCCGTGGATTCAACCCCGCTCGCCCAAGTCAGGATGGCATGCCTAGTCCCGTGTTTCCTAAGTCCATGGATTAGCTCTAAAATGAACCCTTTTAGCTCTCTATAGGTATATATTGGAGCTCACATTCTAATTGACACCAACGTTTGTCTGAGCCGCAACTTCAGTAAACCCCCAGTTTTTTCTATGTTAAGAGTCTAGCGTTGTCCTACCTGTGATTCTTTAAATCAAAGCTGCGGGTTTCTGGCAGGATGTATACGGATTTTCTTTCTCCGGAACTGGAAGCTTTTTCTTTTGTGTGGGTTGGCTGACCCGATTCATTCAACTTAAAAGATAGAATATTTCAGATTCAAATATTTTTTATCTGGAAGTATACACTGTTATGAATATATTAAAATGCAACCACTTTCCAACCACTTTTGTGGCTGAAATCTAGTTCATTCGCAGAATTGAAATAAAATGTAATCAAATGTAGTTGAAAATTAATGAAGATACGCATGCGCCCATGGGCCATCATACTTTTCGCGAAGCCAGACCCCTACGTGACGAAGTCCCACGACTCCTTCTTTGTGTCGTGAGATCCATAAAAATAACAAAGAACATAATATAATATTTAGTAAAAGAAGCAGCTTAAAGGGGAAACAATGTACGTAGGAATAATATTATTCTAATGAGAAAATTTTATTCATACTATCGGTACTAACTGCAGTATGCTTTTTTAGGTTATGATTGCAAAAACGAGTATCGAAAAGTTGGTCTATAACTCTGGGGGCCGAAGAAACCGAAAGGAGCCCCTACAAAGTACCCTTTGAGACCCCAATGAGTCCCCCTTCGGTTCCTTCTTAAAAAACACAAAATCACACCGTCTTGACATGCCAACGGGAACAGAAAAAGTGCAAATCCTATTCCTCTAAATCGACTTAGTCAAATTCAACGAAAGCATTTATTTAACCTGTTTTTCATTAACGGTACCGGTACAATTAGAAGGAATTAAATATATTGAAACGCGTTCTCTTTGGGAGAATAGAAAACTGTGTGGCGGTCGCTATGGAAATAGAAGTGAATAAGTTTAGCAGGTATCTTATTTTTCTTGTGGTATTTAGACAGATGGAAAAATCGCGCATTCAAATTAATAGAATAATCTTCACTTTTGCGCTGAAATCTGAAAATATTCATTTTTCTCTATTCTACGCTTATTGCTGGGTGCCAGACTTCAATCCGGTTGATTTAAGGAAAGCAAAAGTTAGCTGACACGTTATTGAGTGATTCTCGATATTTCTGTGGAAGATACTGAGGTTAAGTCCGAGTGTTTCAGCAGTCTCCTCCGCTGCTTTGCACAGAAAAGATCCTTTTCCCACTTCTTCGTGCATCCTGACTTTTATAAGAAGAGGGTCTCTTCCATTTGCAACTCTATTTGCTGTACCCAGAATAATCCTGTTGTGAAGACATTCAAGACTCAATATTCCGCGACCCCCTTGACGGC
>NC_046666.1:87822837-87840006 GCF_010883055.1 Belonocnema kinseyi | reverse complement strand
CCATCGCATTGAATCCATTTTCATTGGCTCCCCCAGCTCTAGATTGGTCGGCACTGTTGGCCGATCCATTGTCGGGAGCCCTGCGCGTTCTGTTGTTTTGAATCGCACTCACTACAACTATGTTTGGTTTTGTCATTGTTGTTCCCACGAGAAGCTAGGGAAAGGGGTTTGTCCATCCTTTTAGAGCCCCGCATGCAAGGATAAGGCTGCGTACTCTGAGAGGTCGCCCGGTATCCCAGAGTCACCGTTCTAGACACATCACCCAGGTGCCATTCAGCTTTCGGCACCATATTCAGCAGAAGCCCTTGGTACAGGGACCCTCTATCCGCAACCCGAGGACGCGTTCGGTGGCTTTGTCATAGGCCCTTCAGTTTGATTCTAGAGGATATATATATAATATATATATATATATATGTGTGTGTGTGTGTATATAGGTAAATATAGAGGGCGATTTTTTTAACTTGAAACTTTCAAATATC
This sequence comes from Belonocnema kinseyi, assembly GCF_010883055.1. NCBI lineage: Eukaryota > Metazoa > Arthropoda > Insecta > Hymenoptera > Cynipidae > Belonocnema > Belonocnema kinseyi. The sequence goes on along the minus strand of NC_046666.1, from coordinate 87,839,527 downwards.
CGAAAAATAGGCACTCTATCAAAAAATTTAATCTCTCTGAGGAGTTGCTACATACACTGATGTTAAATTCGGTTCCCCCACACCGATCCCTGGAGGTGAGGGTTGGGGCAAGTTCGAAATCTTAAATGGGAACCCCTATTTTTTAATGAATATTCAGATTCTTTGGATAAAAATGCGGATGATTTGTCGGAAACATTTTTCTCGTCTCGCGATAGATGGCGCTGTAATCGACGACATTAAATTTTTCTTAATTTTAATGTTACTGAGAATGCACGAACATCATGACGAACATAGGTAGAACCTCCTTCTTTTTGAAGTCGATTAAAAATAATGGAAATAAATTTTTGCTCTGGCATTATTGTAGATTGAGGTCGGCGGAGGAAATCGAAACATTGTGAAAGTGTTTACTTTTTTCTTTCCTTAAATACAGTAAATTAGAAAAAATAAATACATTTAAGACAAAACTCATTTTAGTTAGAACAAAGATTATTTCGAATAACAATTTACAATGGAGTATCTAACTGAACGTGAAAAAATTGAAATGGTTTTGATGTATAGAGAAGCTGAAAGAAATTTTGATAATGCTGTCAATCTCTACGCTTAGCGTTTTCCAAATAGTATTGTGTCATGCGCTTCATTTTATCGTTCTGTTACAAAATTTTCTACTGATGGAAGTATTCAACCTAAGAAAAAGACCCGTACAACAACAGTCACTAGAGAAAATAATGAAACTGCTGTATTAGCTGCAGTGGCCAATAATCCTCACGTTAGTACACGAGAAATTGCTCACGATTCCGGAATGCCTCAGAGCAGTCTTTGAAAAATTTTGAAACGTAATACATTTCATCCGTATCATGTCTCTTTACATCAAGAACTTCATGGCGTTGATGTCGAAAATCGGGTAGCTTTTTGTCAGTGGGTACGTGAACAAATACAAAAATATCCCAACTTTTTTCGTTATGTATTATTCTCTGACGAGTCGTCTTTTACGAACCATGGAATAGTTAATCGACAAAACATGCAATACTGGAGTATTGAAAATCCGTAGTAGCTTCATAAAGTCGAACACCAGCGTCCATGGACTTTCAACGTATGGTGTGGAATAATTGGGAACAAACTGATCGGTCTCCAGATTATCGAAGACAGCTTAAATGGTCCAAAATACCAAGACATTTTGGAAAATGAAATGCCAATATTGCTTGAAGACTTGTGCTTAGAAATACGGCATAACATGTGGTTTCAACATGATGGTTGTTTGGCACGCTATTCAGCGGTAGCACGAGAAGTTCTTGATCGTGGTTTCAATAGTCGCTGGATTGGTAGAGGCGGTCCGATAAATTGGCCTGCAAGGTCGCCAGATCTTACTTCACCAGATTTCTTTTTGTGGGGCTATCTGAAAGACAAATTGTACAAAGAAAAACCAAGAACACGTGAGAATATGATTGACCGAATTACAAATTCATGTGCTGAAATTCAAGAAGATACACTTCTCGGTTGTGTAAATTAATTTGAATTACGGATTAGTAAGTGCATTGAAGGTGAAGGTCATCATTTAGAGCACTTACTTTAATTAAAAGGTGATTCCCTGAATACCTCGAATCGCGACAGGCGAAGGTACACGTCGTTGTTCCTGGATTATGCTAAAAGTACTAGTATGTTTTAAGACTAATTTCGAGTATTGCAGAATCGTAAGCGTGCATTCGCAGTAACAGTAAAATGAAGAAAAAGGAATTTTGTCGATTACAGCGCCATCTATCGCGAAACGAGAAAGATGTTTTAAACAAATCACACGCATTTTTATCCAAAGAATCCGAATATGCAATACAAAATAGGGGTTCCCATTTGATATTTCGTAATTGTCCCCACCCCCACCCCCAGGGGACGGTGTCGGGAAACCGATTGTAACATCAGTGTATGTACTCCTCAGAGTGATTAAATTTTAATTCATAACATTTTTTCATAGTGTACCTATTTTTTGAGATATTTGAAAGTTTCAAGTTAAAAAAATCACCCTGTATAATTTAGAAGTTAAGAAATGGCAAAACTACTCAGTAGACCGTATGTATAAAGTTCAAATCATAAAAAATATTAGAAATGAGCAAATTCAGTTCATGGAAAAACGATTAAGGTTGCAATAAAATGTTTAACAACAACATTTTTTCAAAAGAATTCGATTTTTTTTCAAGCGGGACAATGAAACTACGTCAGTTCTAATACCAATGCAAGTTATGAATTATAATAATATACATTTATGGGAATGATATAAAATTTCAGGGATAAACTAGAGTGCGAAGCACGAGATACGTGATGAGAATGTGTTAGTTAAGACCGAAGGAGCTTTAACAAAAGAGAATTTACAATTACCAGCACAGTAAAAAGAAAGCCTTAAAGTCTGCCTATATAGCGCCGGAATTTAGGGTGTGATCAAAAGAAGAACGCGCCGGCGAAAAGTCAGCATTAGCCTAAAAACTTGAAGTCCGCATGCTTTGCTGAATAAAGTGCCCCTTCTTTTGTTTGCAAAGTAAGATCTCTCTCGCGGACCGAAGGAACCGTATGAAGCTTCTACGAAGTACCGAAGTAAATAGTTATTTTTGAACGGTAAAAAGTTTAGAAAAATAAAATATGTATAACGTAGAATCCAAATTTCAGCAATTTAAACGTTAATTTTTGTGGTTTTTCGAGTTTTTAAAAAAAGGAACCGAATGGAGACCCAATACCCAGCGGGCAAACAATTTGGCGACGTCTTTACGACATCGTTACGACATCATATGTCCATGCCATTACAGTCTCTTTACGATATCGTAAAGACATCGTCAGATCATAAGACGTATTTACGATATCGTAAAGACGACTTAACGACATGGACATAGTGTGAGGGATCTCGCAAATTAAAGGATAGGGAAGGATGTGGAGCGTCGAGAACTGGGTGAAGTCAATGAACAAACCATATAAACATAAACGGGGTTTATTTAAACTCACTTACAGCAGGTGACTGGGAAATCACGATAGTCCGAACCGGGCAGCAAAGCCAAGGGCGGGCGAGCGTTGTTAATCGAAACCCGGGTAGCGAAGCCAGGGTTCCGGAGCCGTCGGGAATGTTCTTCGGAGATGATGCTTTGGCGACGAGACTGATTGCTGGGGATATTTCCGGATGAATGGCGTTGCGTTGTGGTTGATACCAAGAGGTTGGGAACGTATGAACCGAAGTGACCAAGGAAATGGACAGGGAGCACAAGACTCAAGACAGGTTGCCTTCGGGGCAAGTTCACGCTTATAAGGACTGGGGGTGTCGTTCCCCTCTCCTAATCATGGGCCCGCAGGGCTGTTCAATAGCGGGGTGCTTGTAACTTTGTTACAACCCCCCCCCCCTCTGTTTGGGACGACGTTGATTTTTTCAGTAATTCTTTATTTTTTTTGATTTCGTCGTTGAGTGTCAGACAAGATTCTTCCTCTGTCAGATCCAGCTGAATATACTCGTCATCTTCTTCATAATTTTTTTTATCTTCTGTTTTTTGTGCTGTTTGTTTTTCTCTGGGTTTTGTCCATACTTCCTTTCCGAGATTGAATTTTAGAATTTTCTTAAACTTTTGATTTGCCTCTGTCCATCCTCCTTTTATATATTTGGTCCTTGTCGAATCAGGAGTAGTGTGGTAGTTTTTTGTCCAGTTCGACATCTGCTCATATTAATATATTTTTTCAAAATTTTCTGTGTTATCCATTCCTATGAGTATCCTTTTATGATTCTGCTTTTCCGTGACTCTTCTTTCCTGAAAATTAACTTATCTCTATAATTGATTTTTATTTTTAAGTAAAAATCAAACTTGGTCTCTTATAGACGTATTTATTTTTATTTGCAACTCATAAATTTTCTTTTTAAAAATCCTTTCTCTTAATCAAATTTAAATTGATTTATTAAATTAAATTGCAAAAAAAAATATCTATATCTGTGCTGTATGAAAAAAGTGAAATTATCCTTTCCGTTGTGTTTGTAAAGGGCCAAAAATAAATTTTCTGTGGTGTATTTTGATAAGTAATGGAATTTTTATTTTATGATTATACTTCGGTGTCCCAATCGGTAGAGGAGTCTTCCCTTTCTTCTCCAATTGTTTTTAATATTTTTTTATTTTCTTCTATTTTCCTCTGGGCTCTTTTTACTTATTTTCTTTTTTTTTGTTTTCTCTTCTTGTTCTGTCGCTCTTCTTATTCTTTCTTTCTCTAGTTTTTCTTCCTTCCTCTTCCTTATAGCATCGTTGATATATATTTCCTGTCTTAATTTTATTAATCTTTTCATTTCTTCTGTTTCCCTTTCTTCTCTTTCCTTGTCCTGCTGATCCTCTTCTTTTTGTTTCTTCTCTTTCAACCCTCTTCTTATTTCTTCCATTGTTGGAAGGCCGTAGAAAATTCGTTTCTCTTCCGCTAATTTTTGAATTCTCGGATCCCCTTTTCTTGATCCAAATTCATCGAAAACTTTATATTTTTCCTCTAATAATTTTTTGTTTCTTATTTTTTAAATTTCTTTGGTCATTTCCCTTTCCACTTCAGCTCTCTTCCTTCTATCTATTTCCTTCATTCTATTCGTCCTCTCCTCTATTGTCTCTGTTGATAGTGGTTGAAGAAGATCAACCCACTTTTTACATGAGTGGGTCAATAATTCTTCCCCCACCAACCCCAGAAGGCAATCCTTGCATTTGAGAACTAAACGTGGATCCATTATTCTGAAAATAAATGCCTTTTCTGTTTTTCGGTCTATTTTTGGTGTATGTGTTAGTGTCATTTTTTGTCAATGTCAGTAGTGTTGAAAAATTAAATCATTCACCTGTATGCCATTTCAAAGAAAAACTCCAATCAAAATCTACTCTTTACTAATAAATTTTTTGAAATCTTTTACGTTCCAATTACCTAGTGATTTTCCATTTTTAGTTTTTAATTCGTAGATTGTTGGTGAAATCTTTGCTTTAATAAAAAGTGGTCCTTCAAAATTTTTATTCAATTTTCGAGCTATTTCTTCCCCTTTGTTCGACAGTGTTTTATTGGTTTTTAGTACTCTTTCGTCAATCTCAAAAGTTATAGGTCTACGTCTAAGATTGTAATATCTAGATTGCGTTTCATTTGCGGTATCTAAATTTTTAATTACCTCTTCTCTAATTATTTTTAATGTTTTTATTCTATCTGCCCACTTTTCTGACTCTTGAAATTCTATTTCGCTTTTTGCGTCTCAATCTTTATTTACAGTTTGTATGGGTTGAAGTTCTCTACCTAAATTTAAAAAAGCTGGTGTAAAACCTGTAGACGAATGTTTACTAGTATTTAACACGAATTGCAGATCATCTAAATTTTCATCCCATGTTTTATGGTCTTTTTCTAGATACGCTTTAATTGCTGTTTTAATTGACCTATTACATCTTTCAGTCGGATTTGCCTGTGCATGATATTTAGGAGTTTTCGAATGTCTAATACCAAAAGCTTTCGTCAAATTAATTATTGAGTTATTTACATATTCTTTTCCATTATCTGTAAACAAAATTCTAGGTGTTCCCCATTTCGAAATTATACGCTTATGAAATTGTTTTTCAACGGTTGACGATAATTTTTTTTAACTGGAATTATTTCTACCCATTTTGTAAACATATCAACAAACACTAAAATGTATTGATTTCTCGATTTTGTCATTGGTAATGGACCCATCATATCAGATGCTACTACAGTCCATGGTTCTTCGATTATTCGCTTTCCCATCATACCTATATGATTGTTTACTTTTGATTTTATTCTCTGACAAATATCGCATTCTTTCACATATTTAAGAGTTTCAGAATACATTCCGGGCCAAAAATAATTTTCAGAAATTTTCGCGTATGTTTTTTCAATGCTTAAGTGTCCTGCTTGTTTATTATCGTGATTTTTAATCAAAACTTGTTCTCCCAATTCTTTCGGTATTGTTAATTTCCACGGGTTGCTATCTAAATTTAAGCTTGATTTTAAAGGTTCGGGTCTATAAAAGCACAATTGATTATCGCGTATACGCCAATTAGGATTTTCCTCTGGTTTATTTTTAATCTGAATCATCTTATTTTTATACCAGTTATCTTTAATTTCCTTAAAATCTTTTCCTTTGTTTTCTGCAATACTTCATAAAATACTAGAAACTTTTATTTCATTTTCCTTTGATCTTGATAATGCATCTGGGACATGGTTTAAACTTCCCTTTCTGTACACAATTGCGTAATCGTACTCTAATAATTCTAAAGCCCATCTTGCCAATCTACCTGTTGGATTTTTTAAATTGTGCAACCATTTCTATGCAATATGGTCTATGATAACCTTAAAAGAATAACCTTCCAAGTATGGTCTAAATTTTCTAATCGCCCAAACTACTGCTAAACATTCTTTTTCTGAAGCTGAGTACTTACGTTCAGCACCATTTAGACCTCTACTCGCAAACGCTATTACATAATTTTCGCCGTTTATTGTTTGTGTTAAAACGGCTTCTAATCCTATATCACTAGCATCAGTTTCAAGTTGAAATGTACTTCCAAAATCAGGACAGGCTAAGATTGGTGCTGTCGTTAGTAAGTGTTTGATAGTCGTAAATGCCTGTTCCTCTTTGTCAGACCATTCCCACTTTACTTCCTTTTTTAATAGCTTTTGCAGTGGCTCTATTATTTCTGCAAATTTTGGGATAAATTTTCTGTACCATGATACCATTCCTATTAATCTTTGAACTTGTTTTATTGTTTTAGGCCTTCGAAATTTTTAAATCGGTTCTATTTTTTCTTCATCAACTTGTAATCCTTTTTCGTTAACTTTAAAACTAAAATATTTTATTTCTGAACATCCAAATTCGCATTTATCCAAACCTATTGTTAAACCTGCATTTTAAATTTTATCTAAAACTATTTCTAAATATTTTAAACGCTCTTCAAAATGTTTTGAAACTATAATTATATCATCAAGATAACAAAATACATTTGGCTATAATTCTGGTGTTATTATTTTGTCCATCAGGCGCTGGAATCTAGCAGGAGCATTTGTTAATCCAAATGGCATCCTTTTAAATTGATACATTCCCTTGCCTGGTACTATAAAAGCTGTGATTGGTTTCGATTCTTCGTCCAGTGGTATCTGGTGATATGCTGAACGAAGATCGATTTTAGACATGTATTTTGCTGATCTTAATGTGTCTAATATTTCCGACATTAATTCTGAAATCTAAACAAAATCTGTATTTCCCGTTAGATTTCTTAATCATTACTATAGGGTTTGATCAGTCACTACTAGAAAGTTCTGTGATTTTTCCCTCTAAAAGCCTGTCTACTTGCTTATACATAAAGTCTCTAATCTTTGGTGATACATAATAGTATCTTTGCTTAATTGGTTCATGACCTTGCCCATCTATTTTATGACTAGTTGGATGCGTCGGGTTTAACTCAGTTTCTTGATTCGTAATTTTTCTTTTAATTAAATTTTCCAATTGCACTTGTTGTGCTTCATTCAACTCTATTATCCCTTCAGAAATGTCCTCGCTAAATTCTAAATTTTTCTTTCTTTCTAGTTTTACGCGTTTTATATTATTATTAATAACCGCATTATTCCTAAAATTATACCAATTACTTTTCCTAATTGCGAATAATGTTTCTATTATTGAATCATTTTTTTCCTCCTTTTTATCTAATTCCGTTTTTGATTTAGAATCATTTTTCTCTCTAATACATTCCAATGGCCCTTCAAATTCTGTATTTAAATTCCTATCTTTATTTTTCACCTGTAACTTTGTATTTATTTTGTTTCTATCCTTATTTGTTTTCCTTTCTGTCTATATACTTTGACTAGCCTGCTTATCTAATCTTTGGGCGCCCACGCTGGCACGTGCCAGTGTTGCGTCGCTCGCCTTATAGGGTTTAGGGTGTGGGGCACCATGCCCCCGTACACTCTGTGCCGGCTGGGTTTCTGGCGGGATCGAGTCTAGTGCATCACCTGCAAAGAGGGGTTGGGGTGGGGTATGTGGCGAAACGGGAGAAGAGACTTCGCACGGTAGCAAATCTGTCTCTTTCTCTGGCATGTCGTTTCGCAGGCTAATCTTGGATTCGAATTTTAATTTACTCTTATCACTTTCCCTATTCTCATTCTCTTTCGCATTTTCTTTCTTTTCCTTAATTATTCGCTCCTGAATTTTAATTAACTTTGATTCAATCGCATATTTAATATTTGGTAATTGTGGTGACCACCAAATCTTTTTCTCATAATCCAGTTTTAAACCTAATCTTTTAATCATATCGGTTCCTATTATTCCCATCGATCTTAAATTTGGTACCAGTCTGAACAAAAAATATTTTTTCGTATGCCCTACTTTGATCGGGATCAAAACTTGTCCTGTAATTTTTAATTTTTGACCATTAGCTACCATTAACGCCTCATTTATTGGTTTTTTAATTTCGTAATCTAATTTTTTTACTGTATTTATAAAATTTTCACCTATATAAGAGAGAGTTGCACCGGTGTCAACTAACACTTCAAATTTATGATTTTCAAAACTTATCATAAGGTGGAATCTTGTTTCATCCGAGTCATTTGTGCCTGTGTCAAGTAATTCTGTAGGTCTCTGGTTTTTTCTGCTATTTTCCGCCTTTAATAGCGACCTATGAGTTTCCCTGATCTAAACTATACCAAGAATCCCGTCGAAAATGGCCTATTTTCCCGCAATTGTAGCATATTAAGGGTTCTCGCGTTCTGTAATTAAAATTTTCGTTTCCTAAGTTTGGATTCATAAAATCCTGTCGACTTGAATTTATTTCACCATTCCTATCATCCCTACTATTTTCATCTTTTAAGTTTTTTTAATTTTAATTTTAATTTTTATCATTCCTTTTGTCTTCTGACTTGTTATTATTTTCTTCCGCGTTATATAAGAGCGCTGGTATTTGCGGAAAATTATTCGTTTGTTGTTTCTGTGTGTTCCCTAACAGCTGATTCATTGCATACAATAATGCTTGGCCAGCTGTGTTTTGATTTTTAAAATTACTGTTATTATGCATAGACCTCTGATTTCCTGGATATCTTTCATTATGTATATAATTCGAATTATTATTTGAAAATCTTGGATTAAAAAATTTTGGATTTCGATTTGGGAATCTTGGTTTGTATTGTTGCATATTTTGTTGGTTACGATACCTCGGCCTTAATTGTCTTTCTTGATTTTGATTTCTATTTTGATTCTCATTTTCAATATTATTTTTACTTTTATCATTTCCTGGATCATTTTTACTTTTGTTATTTTTATTATCCTCTTTATCTAAAATACTTAATTTTTGATCTCTAATTTTAGATTTTGATAATTCTGTTTCTCATTCTCGACCTAATATTTCTAATTCTGAAAAATTCGAAAAATTCTAACCGACTCAATGTTAATCGTTCCCTGTCTCTTTTTAATATTTCGAGTGCTTTTATCTTATTTTCAATTTCTCTATATATTCTATACGTTTCTGATTCAACATTTTCAAAACTTCTACTGCTCTCATTTTCTAGTCTCCAGTTACCTAATGTGTTCTCAGTATTTGGAGATAGTATTCCAATTTCGTGTATATGTAAGGTATGGTTTTGTCTGTTTGGGTTTGGGGTACTTTCTGTCTGTTTTTGTGTTGTCATTCTTGGGATTGCACCTTTCTCTTGATTTGTATCTTTTTCCCCCAATTCTAACTCTCTGTTTCGTACCGTTACAAAATCTAAGTTCAAATTTCTTGCTAATTCTTCTATTCTATTTTCTCCTTCGACCGATTGAATAATAAAATTTTCGTTTTCAAAGATACCCGCATCTGCTTGTGCATTATTTTCTTTCAGTATAATTTCCGGAATTTCATTAGTTTCCCTATTTTCTCTTGTATTTTCAACCGGATTTGCCATTTTTGGAATAATTTTTATTCTACCGGACCTCAACTTCATTCGATTTTTTAATCCTTTATCTAACACGTTTCTTCTTTTGTACGGACTAGCTCAGGGGTTTTTTACGGCTGATTAAAAAACGGCACGTTCACTTAAGTGAGCGTCTCGGTTTTTACTACTTCGCGGTTGCGTGAGTTGCGGACGTATTCACTGGGGGCGGGAAGTGTTAGGGTTGTTAATATGACGTCACTGGTTCCTAGTTTACGCGCCAATTTTCGTTAACTTTCTTCTAGTTTTTTGTTAACTTTCTTATCTTTTTAATTCTCTCTAGTTTCTTCTTACTAGTAAATTCTATTTTCCCGTTTTATTTTTCCGAAATTCATTTCCGTTTTTTCCAGCCGTATTTTATTTATTTTTGTTTACGATTTTTTGTTTAAACCCCTCACTTATCCAATCCTGCTACAAGGAGTACAGATAAGGCGTTTTTTCTCAGGGAGATTTTTTTATTTTATCAAAGGTGGCAGAGCTTGCGAACACGCGAAGTATACCAACTATTTTCACGAACATCTATAACAGTCTAACCGCACTTTTTCGACTAAATTCATTTATCCTACCCGAACTTCTTCTAAAAAACAATAAAACATTTCAATAATAAACATTTCGATCAAAGAACTTTCAAAATTAAAATTTCACAACAACAAAATTTTAATTAAAACCTTTCCAAATGGCACACATGTAACAACTTGTAATTTTAGTTTCATCCTTATCTTGACTTCTTTTCTCAACTGTGGAAGGATTTTTGGAGGGATTGTGGGTTTTTAAGGAGGGCGACAAATTTGTGAGGGATCTCGCAAATTAAAGGATAGGGGAGGATGTGGATCGTCGATAACTGGGTGAAGTCAATGAACAAACCATATAAACACAAACGGGGTTTATTTAAACTCACAGCAGGTGACTGGGAAATCACGATAGCCTGAACCGGGCGGCAAAGCCAAGGGCGGGTAAGCGTTGTTAATCGAACCCGGGCAGCGAAGCCAAGGTTCCGGAGCCGTCGGGAATGTTCCTCGGAGATGATGCTTTAGCGACAGGACTGATTGCTGGGGATCTTTCCGGATGAATGGCGTTGCGTTTTGGTTGATATAAAGAGGTTGGGAACGTATGAATCCAAGTGACCAAGGTAATGGACAGGGAGCACAAGACTCAAGACAGGTTGCCTTTGGGGCAAGTTCACGCTTATAAGGACTGGGGGTTTCGGTCCTCACTCCTAATCATGGGCCCGCAGGGCTGTACGAAAGCAGGGTGCTTGTAACTTTGTTACAATAGGATGTCGTGAAGTTATCGTAAAGATGTCGTAACGATGTCGTAAATATGTCGTAAAGACGTCGCAAAATTTTGGGCACACTGGGTAGGGTCTTTACGGGTACTTTGTAGATGCTTCATTCGGTTCCTTCGGTCCGCCAGGGCTAATGCGTAGATTCACGTACTCATGGCAGATGGTACGTCGATCGAGATGAATTTACGTATTAAGTGGACTGAATTTGAAAAAGCAAATATGAGTTCCGCCCACATCTGATGAAATACCATCTCCGTTGGAACGGACTTTCTGCTATTACACACTTAATATGAAAAAGTCTGATCAGTCATGCGGCTTTTACGTCCATTTTCGACCTTAAATCACTATCCGCCAAGACAGGCTGACTTTACGTTTACCTCAATATCATAAATTAAGTTACCTAATGAATTTAAGGCAATCCTGAAAGTAAATCAAATTAAATTTTAACGTTTTCTTTTTACTGTGAAATTACTGTTTTCGATGCTTTCACCTTTAGTTTAAAAAAGTCTATGAACAAAGATCAAGCACGTAGCGTCAAAGATATCATAAGTCTAGATGCGGCACGTGTATATACAATCTTAACCCGTCGAACAAGTCCATCAAATAGCCGATACTAAGCCGGTAAATACTAAATACTTGAAAATATAGATGCATAAGATTTACTTTTAAATTGAATTAAAATGTAATTGTATCGTAATAAATATTTTTAGCTGCTATACTGCTATACTAATAAATGAAACTATACGCTTGAACACATTAGAAGTTTTAATTGATAAACATATTAAATTGCAATTCAAAATAATTAATTTTTTTAATAAATATGATCGTACAGCATTCTCGCATGTATAATTAGCGATTTGGAGTTCTTAGATGTAGAGTTAAATTTTATAGAAATATCGCCTCCCTCACGATTATTAATTTAATTAAACAATATTTCGTAAATTTCTATGTTTGTGTAATTCATTATGAATTAGATAAATTATAGTGAAAAGATAAAATTATATAATAAAATTATTTTTTATTTTATTTTTTTATATAATATTTTATAGAAATTTATATATCTTACTATGTATGTAAATTATGTCCCGATTTTTTAAATTTAAAACCCCATAATTTCAAAATTGAAAAAAATGTATTTTTTAATTTTACTCGAGTGGTTGATCAGAATATATAAATATTTTGCCTTACATTTCTCAACTTAAACTAAAAGGTCAGAAATTATTGGAAAGTTTAAAAAACATTTATCTCTTAGTTGCTAGTTTGTAATAAATAATCCGTAAATGAACTATTTATTGTCGCGGGCTCATTCTCATCGTGCGCTGTGCCCGTGGCTCGCAAGTTGTTGAGCGCGCCTGGGGCGCGCGTCTTTTTATTCCCCGCGATTCGCACTCAGATATATATTCTTTGCATTTAGAATGCTTAAATGAAACTTTATCAAAAAGCACTCGTTTTTTGACAGACAGTTGTAAATTAATATTTTCTGAACCATCTTAAAATAAATTTAAAAAATACAATCCTTTTTTTAGACATTTTGCTCTATCTCGCGTTGTTATGCTAATAATAGGATTTTGGTTTTCGTATTATTTTTTATACATGTATAAAGCAAAATATCCTACAAGTCTTCTTTTAGATTTTTTACGTATCTCGCGTCTTTTAGCGTAATATTGGAATGTTCGATTATCTGCATATATTACTTACGATAAAACAAAATTACGAGTCCTATTGAAAAGTGGTTTAAAGAAATTTGGTAGGATTTTTCGAAAACCTATCATTTCTCTTTGAGACTTTTTGTCGTATTTTATGTCATTTGGTTCAAAATTTGAATTTTTTGGTGTCAAATTTCGGGCAATTCTAATACTTTCTCCATCATAAATAATATAAGGATGTAATAAATGAATACAAATTTGTATCACTTTTTTGGGCGAATAACTTTTTTCTATCAATTTGTTTTTGTACCTTTTGTTGTTTTGCCACAAATTTTTCATTTTTATTTTTAATATCATTTTTATGATCAAAACCAAAACTACGTGTCCTGTCAAAAAATAATTCATAACAAATTTGGATCTCTTCTTCGGGTAAATCATTTTTGTTAAATCATTTTTTTCTCGTAACTTGTATCATTTTTTCACAAAGTTTTTTTTTATATTTTCAATGCTATTTTTCGCGATTAAAACCAAAGGTACGCCCTCTATCAAGAAGCGATTATTAACAAATTCGTAGATCTTTTTTGAGATCACAATTTTTGTTGATTCATCTTCTTTCGTATCCTGCATAGTTTGACCAGAAAATGAGATTTTTCATATCTCATTATTTTTGGTGCGATAAAAATTAGAATTTTCAATTTTACAAGAAAATCCAAAAAGTTTGTATGATAATCTTGTAGGTCTTTTAAAAAGCAATGTTTTTCTTTACTTTTTTTCATGTCGTATGTTGCTTGGCTTCTAATTTTGATTTTCGATTGATATTAAAAATTTTGAAAATGCTATAACTCTGAGAATTTTTTTTGTATGAAAAAAAGTCATCAGGATAAATTGTTTGGCCTTCTGAGTACTATTAATAGCCGTAAATAAAAATTTGAAGTATACAAAAATGGTCCCATAATTTGTATTTTTATCCAACCTGGCTGTTTAACGAACTCGTCCTTTCTTTTCGGACTTGTCAGACCTTTCTTTTCTCATCCTTTCTCAATCATAAATGATGAGAATGAGAAAAATTAGAGGCCCTTTAATTTTTTGTTATTAATTTCAGTTTTTAAATCATTTCAATTCTTCAAAGTAAAACGCTGTTACTTTTCTCTGTAATTTTGGTCGAAAATTTAACTATTCTATTTTTAGAAAATTAATCTTCTGCGGATAAAAAGTCATTTTCAGGCTGAACTCTTTTGTTAAAAATGTAACTATTTTGTTGAAAATTCGTTTTTTTAAATAAGAATTAATTTATTTTTTAACTAACAAGGTAAACGTTTCATTTTTGATTTAAATTTATATTTTTATTAAAAATTAATATTTTTTGGTTTAAAATTGCTCCTCCTGGCTTGAAAATTCAAAATTCTTGTTAAAAAATAATATATTTTGTTGAAAACTCATCTTATTTTGGTAGATCATTAATACAATGCTGGAAAATTCATTTCTGTGGTTAAAAATTTAATTATTTTGTTCGCAATTTATCTTCTTTAATTGAAAATTAAACGACTTGGTTAAAAGTTCAACTTTAACATTAAAGATCTTTGGGGTTGACTCCTTTGTTGAAAATTTAATTCCTCGATTTAGTTGCAAATTAATCTTTCTTTTTAACATGTAACAATTTTCTTGACATTTTGAGTTTTTTGTTTTGTTAAAAATTACTTTTTTTTAAAATTGCAACTTGTCTATTCTTGAATAGAAATGGATCCTTTATAAGTTGAAAATTCAGCCGTTTGGTTGATAACACAGCCACACAAAAAAAAGTGTGAGTATCTGGTAACAAGACACACGTATTCCTATGAATTTTGGGGCGCTGAATTCAAATTCGGTATCAAAAATCACCCATCACGTCATGGTTGAGCCATAACCTCAAAAAATGACGAAAAATCATGCACTGAGGCAAATAAATTTTAAAATAATGCCAGTGATGCAAATTTTCACTTCAAAAACATGTCTAAAACTGTCAAGGATCAACCTTTGCCTGATAACAACTTATTTAACATAACTTTACCCAACAGAACTTGATCTCACCTAACCTGAATTAACAGAAATTTATTGAACTACACGTAAAACTCTGGAAGCATATTTTCCCAGTAGTAAATGTGTGCTACATCGAATGGGTCAACTCGAGCCTAACCTAGAAATAAATCTAACCTAGCCTAACCTAATCTAACCTCACGAAACACAATTAAACTGATTGTGTTGTCTCGTTGTGTTTGCGGTACCGTTTCATTCAGCTTCGGCTTAACCTACATAGAGGTTTAACCTATCCTAACCTAACAAAACCTGACCTAACCTAACCGATTACCCTGGCAACCCTGTACTTAAACGTCTTAAACGTAAGCGTCACCCTTTGCATCGTTCCTTCGAAGAAAAAAGGACGCGTTATAGCAAGCAGAAAATAGACTGAAGTAGGTCTATATATCAATTTAATTACGATAAAAATCAAGATAAAATGTAAAGATGAAAGATAGTATAAATATATCCCTTAAGTCTAAGAAAAGCAGAGACAACAAAATTTTGAATAAAACTCTTATTCATTTACATGTTTAAGTTACAGTTCTACATTTTAATTGATACAAACAGTGTCAGGTTAATTGAAATGGGGTCAATTCTACTTCTAGTTCTAAGTTTCTTCAAATGAGTAACGTGCATCTAAATTTTTAACCACCAGTAATGTGCGCCTAAATTTTTAACCACCTGTAGTACAATGAAATGAATTTTATTGTGTTACAACGGGAACACTTAAGTTAAGTTGTGTTGCGTTACGCAAAATTTCGTTAGGTTCTGTTAAGTTAGATTCATTTGTAGGTTAAGATCGAGTTAACCTATTTGATATAGCACACATTTAAGACTGAGAACCGTACGCTTACATAGCTGCACGTGTGGTTGAATTTCATTCGGCTAGGTTAGGTTAGATCAGGTTTTGTTAGGTTAGGATAGGTTAAACCTCTATGTAGGTTAAGCCGAAGCTGAATGAAACGGTACCGCAAACAGAACGGGACAAAACAATGAGTTACATTGTGTTACGTTAAGTTAAGTTAGGTTAGGTTTTTTAGGTTAGAATAGGTTTGACCTCTATGCAGGTTAAACCCAAGCTGATTCAAACGGTACCGCAAACACAACGGGACAACACAATCAGTTTAATTGTGTTTCATGAGGTTAGGTTAGGTTAGGCTAGGTTAGATTTATTTCTAGGTTAGGCTCGAGTTGACCCATTCGATGTAGCACACATTTGCTAATGGGAAAATATGCTTCCAGAGCTTTACGTGTAATTCAATAAATTTCTGTTAATTCAGGTTAGGTGAGTTCAGGTTCTGTTAGGTAAAGTTATGTTAAATAAGTTGATATCAGGCAAGGGTTGATCCTTCACAGTTGTCGACATGTTTTTGAAGTGAAAATTTGCATCACTGGCATTATTTTGAAATTTATTTGCCTCAGTGCATGATTTTTCTTAATTTTTTGAGGTTATGGCTCAACTATGACGTGATGGGTAATTTTTGATACCGAATTTGAATTCAGCGCCCCAAAATCCATAGGAATACGTGTGTCTTGTTACCACATCCGCCAAAAGTTTGCGCGCGAACTCCGGACCCGTTATCGAACACTTAACAAGTCAAAGCTGCTGACCATCAGGCAGCATATTGTTGCGAGAATACGGATACTATCTGACGCTGAGAGAAGTCTAGAGCGGAGAGAGAGATGGGTCAGAGGAAATCAACAGTTTCTCTCTGACCCATCTCGACTCTTCCAAGACCCTCCAGTTACTGTCGAACACCCACCCAAACCAGAAGAGGTC
>NC_046666.1:87809141-87821641 GCF_010883055.1 Belonocnema kinseyi | reverse complement strand
GCCCTAGGTGTAGCGCACTATGAGAATGTGCCCACGAAGCGGGCAGATTTATTTTTAGTTATAATAAATCTGAAGGTAATGAATTCTTTCAATTTTGAAGTGTCTTAATTTTAACAGAAATCATAAATTAATTGAATAATTTCAGTGAACATTAAAATATTAGAACTAAAATTTGTATTTTGTATATGAATCTGTATTTTCAGTGAAACAGCTTTGCTAAGTTTTTTTTCACAAGAAGCAAGTGGTTCGATGGCTTAAGGTCCTTTATCAGAATGTCTAATCGCATCCGAGTTTTGAGACTTCACGGATGAATATTTTCGTCTAATTTTTTGCATACCTCGTCTAAATAACCATATCTAAAATAAAGCAGAGCCGGTGTTTCGATAAAATGTTTATATTTTGTATAATAATCAAAAACGTAGAGAACAATAGAGAAGAATAGCAGCGACAATCAGTGACAGCTGTACATGCATGTCCACAGCGACCCTGCTCACCCTCGTGAAACTCAAGTCACAAGACACCCCGCAGGATGATGAATGACACGAATCGAATGAATGCCGGGCATTGTAACGAGATTTCAGCCTGTTAGAAAAACTGATATTATGAAATCATTGATTAATTCAATTTTAATTAACAGAATTAATTTATTTTAATAGTCGCGATAAATTGAAAAAAAGATTCATGAAAATCGGTTAATATTTGCAGTAATAATGTGGTAGTTTGTAAAAAAACGAGTATTCTGTTTTGAATTTGTAGGCCGCACGGTTGAATAATTTTGACTCATTTTTGGCAAACATCATCTAAATTCTCATATCTTGAAGCGCACAGGGCCGATTTTTTAATAAAATCATTACATTATAGATTATAATCTATATTAGACGTGCCGATAATGCATACCACGTACAGCTAACACTACGGGTTACAACTACTATTCTTCCCTTTTTGATTATTAAACAAAATATAAACATTTCATAAAAAAATTGTCTCTGCTTGCTTTAAGATATGGTTATTTAGATCAGGTATGCAAAAAATTAGACAAAAATATTCATCCACGTGGACACAAAATTCAGACGCGATTTTCATTCTCATGTATCCGCAATAACGACAAATTAAAACTTTCATTATTATAAGATAAAGGTCTGTTACAAAAACTGTAGTTAAAAAATCGTGGATTAATTTATTTTTCCTTTGCAGAATCAATTTATTTATATAATTGCAAACAAATGAATAAAAGAATCAGGAAAATTTTTTAACGTATGCGGGAATAATGGAAGTATTTAGGGAATTTAGTCAGGCTTGTTTGAACAATTATTAATTATTTTCACAATCGTTTCCCCCTTTAAGTAATAGGAATCGTGACAGGTTATTTTCCTCGGGATATTTAGTACATTAAAAAAATCATTTTTTTAAGCAATTTGTTTCCCGTACATCGTAAAAAATACTATTTACTGCAATTGATGACACAAACGATTCCTACGACTTACAGGAGGAAACAATTGTGAAAATAAATAATAATTGTTTAAAGAAGTCAGATTAAATTCCCTGAAGACGTCCATTATTCCTGCCCACGTTAAACAATTTTCCTGAATCTTTTATTCACTTGCTTGTAATTATATAAATTAATTGATTCTGCACATCAAAAATAAATTAATCCACGATTTCATAATGACAGTTTTGGTAATAGACCGTTATCACATAATAATGAAATTGTTATTTTGTCGTTATTACGAAAAACAGAATGACAATCGCGTCTGAATTTTGAGCCCGCACGGTTGAATATTTTTGTCTAATTTTTTGCATCTCATCTAAATAACCATATCTTGTAGCAATCAGAGTCATTTTTTCAATTAAATGTTTATATTTTGTTTAATAATCAAAAAGGGAAGAACAGTAGAGAAAAATAGAAGTGACACTCAGTGATAGCTGTACACGGACGTTCGTGGCGAGTCATATCACCCTCGTCAAACTCAAGTCAGCAGACTCCCCGCAGGGTGACGAATGACACGAAACAAATGAAGGCCTGGCATTGTTACGATATTTCGGCCAGTTAGAAAATCTGACGTTATGAAATCATTCATTAATTCAATTTCAATTAACAGAATTAATTAATTTATAGAATTACAAGAAATTGAAAAAAAGATTAATGAAAATCGCTTAATATTTGCAGTAATAACGTGAATCTTTATATTCTGTGCATTTACACCGCAGTTTTCTAATAAATTCAGGCTAGAAACGGTATTTTTCAGAATTTTTTGCAAATACATGATGCTTAATTCAAAAGTATCGTGTTTCCGAACATTTTGTGTATGGGTCTGACTTTTATTAATATTATATAGCTTATTATTATAAATTAAGTTTATTTCTGCAGGATATTTAGTACTTTGTAACAAAAAAACGAGTATTCGCTTCTGAATCTGTAGGCTGCACGGTTGAATATTTTTTACTCATTTCTTGCATACATCATCTACATACTCATGCCTGAAAGCCCTTTTTGATTATTAAACAAAATATGAACATTTTATCGAAAAAATGACTCTGTTTGCTTCAAGATATGGTTATTTAGATCAGGTATGCAAAAAATTAGACAAAAATATTCAACCATGCTGGCTCGAAATTCAGACGCGATTGTTATTCTGATTTTCCGTAATAACGACAAAATGACACTTTCATTATTATAAGGTAACGTTCTGTTACAAAAACTGTCATTATGAAATCGAGAGTTAATTTATTTCTTATGTGCAGAATAAATTTATTTATATAATTACAAACAAATGAATAAAAGATTCAGGAAAATTCTTTAACATGTGCAGGAATAATGATGGAAGTCTTTAGCGAATTTAGTCGGACTTGTTTCAACAATTATTAATTATTTTCACAATTGTTTCCCTCTGCAAGTCGTATGAATTGTGAAAGGTTATTTTTTCATGATATTAAGTACATTAAAAAAATCATTTGTTTAAACAATTTTTTTCGCGTAAATAGTAAAAAAATATTATTGACTGCAATTGATCACACAATTAACGAATGGTCTAAGTACTTTCTTTTAAGATATTTAGCAACTGAGTACTTGGTTCTTACTTTTTAGGCCGAATATAATCTAGATTATACTTGCATCTAGATTAAAATTAAAATCTAGACTAAACTGCATGTTCGGGCTAACAGTGCGTGTTATTAATACTGTTCTTCCCTTATTCATTATTAAGAAAATATAAACATTTTAATGAGAAACTAAATCTGCTTGCTTCAAGATATGGTTATAGTATTTTTTACGATGTACGGGAAACAAATGTTTGAAACAAATGATTTTTTTATGTGCTCAATATCTTGAGGAAAATAACCTTTCACGATTCCTACGACTTGCAGGGGGAAAGGATTGTGAAAATAAATAATAATTGTTTAAACATGTCAGAATAAATTCCCTAAAGACGTCCATTATTCCTGGACACGTTAACCAATTTTCCTTAATCTTTTATTCACTTGTTCTTACGGATATCAGAATGGCTGTCGCGTCCGAATTTTGTGGCCGCATGGTTTAATATTTGTATCTAATTTTTTGCTTACCTCATCTGCAGAATCATATCTCGAAGCAAGCAGATCCATTTTTTCGAGAAAATGTTTATATTTTTCTTAATAATAAAAAAGGGAAGAACATTAGTAGTAACGCGCAGTGTTAGTTGAATATGCCGTTTCGGCACATATAATCTATGCTGTAATGATTTTATTGAAAAATCGGCATTGCGTGCTTGACGGTATGAGTATTTAGATGACGTATGCAAGAAATCATTGAAAAATATTTAAACCTTCGGCCTAGCAATTAAGAATCAAGTACTCAATTGCTAAATATCTTAATAGAAAGTACTTATTCTATTTTTTACGATGTATGCTAAACAAATTGTTTAAACAAATGATTTTTTAATTAACTCAATATCACGAAGAAAATAATCTTTAACAATTCCTACGACTTACAGGGGGAAACAATTGTGAAAATTATTAATAATTGTTGAAACAAGTCCGACGAAATTCGCTAAAGACTTCCATCATTTATTCTTTTGTTTGTAATTATAGAAATACATTTATTCTGCACATAAGAAATAAATTAATTCTCGATTTCATAATGACAGTTTTTACAACAGACCGTTTTCTTATAATAATGAAAGTGTCGTTTTGTCGTTGTTACGGGAATCAGAATGACAATCGCGTCTAAATTTTGAGCCAGCATTGTTGAATATTTTTGTCTAATTTTTTGCACACCTCATCTAAATAACCATATCTTAAAGCAAACTGAGTCATTTTTTCGATAAAATGTTTATATTTTGTTGAATAATCAAAAATGGAATAACAGTAGTAGTAACGCGCAGTGATAGTTGCAGCTTTATGTTTCGGCGCGTATAATCTAGATTATAATCTATAATGTAATAATTTTATATAAAAACAGGCTCTGCGTGCTTCACGATATGAGTATATAGATGATGTATGCAAGAAATGAGTAAAAAATTTTCAACCGTGCGGCCTACAAATTCAGATCCGAATACTCGTTTTTTTTTGTGCAAAGTACTAAATATCCTGCATAAAATTACTTAATTTTGAAAGGAATCTGTTATATAATCAGAAATGGTAACCTTACCGACAGAAGATCAACCCTCCAAACCATGAAGGCAGAAAATCTACACAATATCGATCAAGTTAATAATATTCAGTGACAGAAAACGCTTAAGATCCTACTCTATCTTCACGCCATTGGGAATCGAACCACAATACTTCTGATTTCCAGTTAGGTGATTTTCCAATTAAGCTATTAGAGGAACCAGAATAAAAAGTTTGAAAATATTATTTCCATCTAGTCTGATTAAGACGTTAAGCATTTTCTGTTATTGAAGATTCTTAACTTGATCAATATTGTGTAGATTTTCTGCCGTCACGGTTTGGATGGTTGATATGCTTAATTGGAAAAGCACCTGATCGGAAATTAAAAGTTTTGTGGTTCAATTCCCATTGGAGTGAAGATGGAGCAGGATCTTTTTTTCATGAAATAATTTTATTAACATAATTTATAATAATAAGCTATAAAATATTAATAAAAGTCAGACCTATGCACAAGATACTTGGAAACACGGTACTTATGAAGGAAGGATTATGTATTTGTAAAAAATTCTAAAAAATACCGTCTTTAGCCTGAATTTGTTAGAAAACTGCAGTGTAAATGCACAGAAAATAAAGATTCACGTTATTACTGCAAATATTAACCGATTTTCATCAAGCTTTTTTTAAATTTCTTTTAATTCTATAAATAAATTAATACTATTAATTAATAGTGAATTCATCAATGATTTCCTAATGTCAGTTTTTGTAACTGGTTGAAATCTCGTAACAATGCCCGGCCTTTGTTCGTTCCGTGTCATTCATCACCCTGCGGGGAGTCTGCTGACTTGAGTTTGGAGTGGGTGAGCAGGATCACTGCGGATATGCATGTACAGCTGTCATTGAGTGTCACTGCTATTGTTCTCTATTTTGATTATTAAACAAAATATAAACATTTTTTCGAAAAGCCGGCTCAGCTTTATTTGAGATATGGTTATTTAGATAAGGTACGCAAAAAATTAGACAAAAATATTCAACCGTGCGGCCTCAAAATTCAGACGCGATTGCCATTCTGATAAAGGATCTTAAGACGCTTCATCAGGCTTGAAATTTAGCCCATGTATTACACAATCTTTTCTTCTACAATTATGAATTGTTTGATTTCATATTTTAACCACAGAATATAAAATTTTGAATACAGAATCAAACATAGAGCTCCCGGTATGAAGAGAAGAATAGAGAAAAATTGATATTTTCAGATTTAAACGAAAGAGTGACCATTTAAAAATTTTTTTGAATGTGCTAATTTTTCTTCGAGAGAAATTCCCAACGAAAGAATAGGTTTATCTCCGAAACCAATTCTTTTTTATTTCCTTAACGATTGACACTTGTGTTGTATTCCATGCAGCCGAATATATTTTCCACTTTTCTAATTCCTCTTAATTCGATCAGTAGACACTCCTCTCATGGCTATTTTTAATTCCACAAAATATGTGCACTTAAATAGTTTCTATTCCATCGTGTGCGACATACGTTCGGAAATTTCAATTTCTTTGTAAAGGTTATTTTTAATTCCATACTTACATGCATTGTTTTCGATTATTTTAATTCCTTCTAATCTGTCCACAAAATATGTGCACATGCACAGTTTCTGTTCGGCTTTTTGGAATATAAGTTTGGAAATTTCACTTTTTTGTCTGTGATAATGGTGGAGTAATTTTAGTTATAATATTTTATATTGTTTAAACAAATTATAGATTTATAAAATTATAAATTATAAATAATTATAACAATTGATTAATTATAGAATTATAAAAATATTCTTTGACAATACTACAAATTATTTCTATTAACATAATTATTTTTTATTTATTACTGATCGATTAAAAGAACTAGGCTTTTCGTCTTCGAAGTGACATTATTCTATGTCTTTCTATTCTTTCTTGTGCATTGCTTAATTTTTTTAATTCCTCTCAATACGCTTCTATTCAATTTTTCTAAGTCGATTAAAAATAATAGATTTTGCTTTTTTCTTATCATTGGTGGAACTTTCGATGGAGGGAAATTAACGTATTAATGGGAATTCAGATTCTGAATTTTTCTAAATTCTTTTCTTATCGAGCTTTTTTCGAAAAATGGTCTGGTGTTTGTTTTATTCAAATTAATTAAAAATTTATACATTTTATGCACCTGGGAAGGAGCGAACCGCCACCTGCGTGTACCCATGGTGAGCGGAATATCGGAGCCGCTATTTGGCGAGTGAAACCACGGGCAATCTGGAGTGTTAGTTTTTCGACGAAGATACTTTAAACATCGTAAACCTGGGGTCGAGCCCAGGATTTAGATGGAGTGCATGTCATGCCTCACTCAACTTTCCTATGGTTACAGATTACAGCCGGTGCAGATAAATTAAAAATAAATAAAATATTATGGAATTTAATTTTAATATTCTGCATTCGGTACATTACATAATGACGAGACGATTAAAAAAACATAGAAGAAAATCGGTTAAGGCTGTTGGAATGGTGCGCACAAAAATGGCAAAATACATGACACACTCAAAACTTAACAGCGGTCAATGATAATTCGGTTTTGTGTCCATACAAATGCACTTCGAATGTTTTCACGTCGCCGAAAGGGGTGCCATGGTTGGGGGATATGCGGTTGCTGTCTAATCTTTTCAAATAAATCAGGTAAAAGCTAAAAAATGAAAGTGGTTAAGAAAAATATTCGAATGGAGACCAAAGCGACTGACAGCTGTTTGGCGCTGATCGATCAACGTTACTTGATCGCATGGACATAGAAAACATGGGACTAGGTATGCCATCCTAACTTGGGCGAGCGGGGTTGAATCCACGGAGGGGGGTAATTCCATGAGTGGGGAGAGCCGCCATCTTATGATGTTCCATTTGATTATGCGCACGAGCATTTTTGCTGACAAACTGGGCATGAAAATATAAACATGTGGGCGCTGTCATGTTTGTCGCGGGACATAAAAAGGTGGCGGAACTCCTCGCTCATTGCATCACCCTCGCAATGGCATGCCTAGACCCTTGTTTCCTATGCCCATGCTTGATCGTATTAATAGCACGTGTGCTGTCCGTAAAGCTGCTGCTCTTGGCGGGAATTTTAAATTAGAATAAAAATGCGATTTGTGTTCTTTATTTTGTAATTGTTTCTTGATATGTTTTACTTGGCTTCGGAATAGGAAAACTGTGAAAATTGATGGAAAGATGCCGCCGTGAAATCTCTAATAATAATTGATAATAGTTTTTCAAGTTAAAAATGTATTATTTATTGATTTATTTACATATATTGTTGTGTTGTAACGTGCAAATCAAAAATGGAAATAGCGCATTACGTAGAATCGTATGGAAAAGGTAAGTATTATACAGCCTATTCTCGCTTCACAGAATATTAATATTAATCGCATAAATTTCTTATTGAAAATAACAATATCTGCAGATTTTCGCAAGAATTAAAAAACTTTCGTCGTTTCAATATTGAGATATATAATAGAAATTATTGTCCACAGCACACGTCGAATTTAGTAACCATTTTCGCAGGCAAAAAATTTTTTATCGAATCATTTAATTTAATTATTTTAATTAATTAATTAAATTATTTAATTTGATTAATGAAATAATAGCAGTAATAATACGACAATTAATTTTTTGCATTGAATCTCTCCAAGTGCACTGTCTCGATTTCTAAGAATGATGAATCTTTGCGAATCCGAGCGTAGAAAATAGTTGATTGATTTAATTATATTTATTTGATTATTTAAATTAATTAATTGTATTATTTAATTTGATGAAGTGAATTATTTAATGTAAATAATTAAATAATAGTAGTAACAATACAACAATATATTTTGTGCATTGAATCTCTCCGAGTGCACTGTCTCGATATCTAAGAATGATGAATCTTTGCGAATCAGGGCGTAGAAAATAGTTTGTAAAATGTAAGCGGCGGTAATGTAGTTATTTGCTATTTTTTTGAAATTTTTGTTTGCGAAATTGGTTACTAAATCCGACGTCTTCTGTGTACAATAATTATTATATTAAATTAATTGAATCATTCAATTAAATTAATTTAATTATTTAAATTATTCAATTGAATTATTTTATTTTATTACTTGACATATTTAATTTAATTCATTAAATCATAGTAGAAATAATACAACAATTATTTTTTTGCATTGAATCACTCTGGGTGCACTGTCTCGTTATCTAAGAATAATGAATATTTGCTAATCAGGGCGTAGAAAATAGTTGGTAAAAAGTAAGCGCCTGTAATGTAGTTATTTGCTAATTTTTTGAAAATTTTTTCTACGAAAATGGTTGCTAAATTCGAAGTCTGCTGTGTACAAAGATTTCTATTATATATCTCGATATTGAAACGACCATATTTTTAAATTACTGCAAAAATCGGCAGATATTGTTATTCTGAATAAGAAATTTATGCGATTAATATTAGTGCTCTGTAAAGAGAGAATAGGCTGTATAATACTTATCTTTGTCATACGATTCTACGTAATGCGCTATTTCCATTTTTATTTTGCACATTACAACACAGCAGTACATGTAAATAAATCAATAAATAATACATTTTAACATAAAAAGTTAATATCAATTACTATCAGTGAGTTCACGACGCATCCTTCTATCACTCTTTACAGTTTTCCTATTCCGAAGCCAAGTAAGACATGTCAAGAAACAATTACAATATAAAGAATACAAATCGTATTTTTATTCTAACTTAAAACTCCCGTCAAGAGCAGCCAACTTTACCGAGAGTACACATGCTTCGCAGTACGATTATGTAAAGTTGATCGATCAGCGCCAAAACACCTGTCAGTCGCTTTGGTCTCCATTCGGATATTTTTCTTAACCACTTTACTCTCATTTTTTAGCTTTTACACAACTTTTTTCAAAAAATCAGACAGCTAGCAGGTCCGTCCACTCAGCGCCGCCACCAAGGCAAATAATAAAATGGAATACGCCACCTACGAAAACTCACTCAAAATGATTATAATTCGATAAACAATAAGTGGAGATTTTTTTTTTCTCTATGATGACATATAATACGTTCCCTCAAAACTACCCCTAAGTCATACATACCCTCTCCTCGTGATTAAAAACGTTTTAAGAGTTGAAAAACCACCTTTTAAAACGTGGACATGCTTTAAAGCACAAAATTAATTACATGACACTTCAAAATTTCCTTCTCATTATCGTTTCCTCAAAAAACTACCCTTCTACGTGAATGTGAGCAGCAGAACTCCAAATTAATGACATGCCATTTGAAAATTTCCCTCTCATTATAATTTCCGCAAATCTACCCTTCCACGATAACGTATGCAGCAGAACATCTTCCGCTGGAAGATGTAATCAATTGGAGTTCTAAATCATTTTTACATTGTTCAGGGTGGTTTTCCAAATTTTAAAACGTTTTTGATGATGAGGAGAGGGTATGTATGAGTTAGGGGCAGTTTTTAGGTAACGTATTATATATTTTTGAAGACAAAAAAAAGAGCAAAAAAATATCGATTAACAGTGTTTTCTAAGTTAAATTACTTTTATGTTTCTTTCATACATATATATGTTTCGCTGTATACGTTCACGTGGAAGGGTAGTTTTTTGGGAAAATTATGAAAAGAGGGATATTTTTAAGTGCCATGTAATCAATTGGGAGTTCTAAATCATTTTTGCATTATTCAAGGTGGTTTTCCAACTTTTAAAACGCTTTTGATGACGAGGGGAGGTTATGTATGACTTAGGGGTAGTTTCTGGGTAACGTATCATATATTATCGGAGAGCAGGAAAAGAGAAAAAAATATAAACTAATAGCTGCTTTTAAGTATGATTATTTTTTATACTTTTTTCATACATATATATGTTTCCTTGCATAGATTCTCATGGAAGGGTAGTTTTTCGGGAAAATTATGAAGAGGGGGAAATTTTGAAGTGCAATGTAATCAATTTGGAGTTCTGAATCATTTTGGCATTGTTCAAGGTGGTTTTCCAACTTTTTAAACGTTTTTGATTACGAGGGGAGAGTATGTATGACTTAGGGGTAGTTTTGAAGTAACATATTGTATATTATCAAAGAGAAAAAAAAGAGCAAAAAAATATCGACTA
Organism: Belonocnema kinseyi; assembly: GCF_010883055.1. Lineage (NCBI taxonomy): Eukaryota > Metazoa > Arthropoda > Insecta > Hymenoptera > Cynipidae > Belonocnema > Belonocnema kinseyi. The sequence goes on along the minus strand of NC_046666.1, from coordinate 87,810,920 downwards.
ACAGTGTTTTCTAAGTTTTATTATTTTTATGCTTCTTTCATACATATATTTGTTCAGCTGCATAGGTTCACGTGGAAAGGTAGTTTTGTGAATATTATATTTGGAGGCAAATTGCAAGTTTCATTTGATTAATTTTGAATCCTAAATCATTTTTATATTGTTCAAGGTGGTTTTTTAACTTTTAAAACATTTTGATCACGAGGGGTGAGTATGTATGACTTAGGAGTAGCTTTTGGGGAACGTATTAAAAATGATCAGAGAGCAAAAAAGAGCAAAAAATATCGACTAACAGTGTTTTCTAAGTTTTATTATTTTTTATGCTTTTTTCATACATATATATATATATATATATATGATATGCTGCATATATTCACGTGGAAGGGTAGTTTTTCGGAAAAATATGAAGAGGGGGAAATTTTGAAGTAACATGTGATTAGTTTGGAGTTGTAAATAATTATTGCATTGTTTAAAGTGGTTTTCCAACTTTTAAAACGTTTTTGATGATAAGGGGAGGGTATGTATGAGTTAGGGGTAGTTTTTAGGGAACGTATTACTCAAAGATAAGTAATTCGTAGCAATTTATTATAATTTTACGATAAAAAAAAAGAAATTTTAAACCTGTAGACTAAAAATAACGTTGAGATTTTGAACCGGGGGGGGGGCTCTCTTTTTATTGTAAAAGCATGAAAACAAAAACAAAATTTCCAAGACGACTCTCTCGCCTCCAGTTCTACCTCCCCCCTCTCCCAACCCTCCCTTCTTAACTGAAGTTTTTGGTGGGACTGACGTTAGAACTACAATCTCCACCATATGACGATTTGATACTTAACTTTGACATGATTTTGACTCAGAAATTAGTTAGTTGGCCGTATAATCTAAACAATGAATAATACAAACTACAAAATAGCCTCGGAAAGGACTGGAACTTTTAATGACAAAAGGCACGCACACGGAAAATCTAAAGGTCATGTTTCAGGCGACGAATGGAGACTGGGTGTTTGGAATGCTAGGGGAGTAAATGATCTAAAGGTAAAAGAATAGCGTGAAACTATGGACGTGAAGAAACTAGACATTTTATGTGTGTCTGAGACAAAGAAAAAGGGATGCGAAATCAAAGACATAAAAATCGGCGTGTTGAAAGGCGGATTTGAAATATGGTCAGGAGTAGACTGTGAATCACATGGTAAACAAGGAGTAGGTCCGATTTTGAATGAAAGAGCAAAGTAGCATCTCGGAGACCATGGTTTCGTGTCTCCCAGACTGCTGTGGGCTAGAATGAAAGTAGGAATCAGAAGACTATTTATCATAGCATGCTACGCGCCGGTTGACAGTGATCCTAGAGAAGTAAAACGCGCCATCTGGGACACTTTAAATGACACAATAAACATTTGCGAACATGGGGAAAGAGTAATTCTACTAGGAGACATGAGCGGTTGGGTGGGTATCCAAAATCAGAATACAGAAAGAGTATTAGATAATTTTGGTGATCCAAGAACAAACTATAACGGAGATAAATTAGTTGGTCTATGCTTAGAAAGGGGTCTGTTTATTACAAATACTTGGTTTAGGCACAAAATGATCCACATGTACACCTGGTCTAAAGGAATTAGCCCCAGTATAATTGACTTTGTTCTTGCGGATGAAAGACTAAGAGAGTTAGTCGAAGATACAAGAGTGATGAGGGGTCCTGAATGCAATACTGATCATTACCTTCTGATCTCAAAAATTAACTTAGGTCGGGGATGGAGAAAAAAGAGAACCAAGAAAGCAAAACAAACG
>NC_046666.1:87794541-87809041 GCF_010883055.1 Belonocnema kinseyi | reverse complement strand
ATGAAGAGGGGGAAATTTTGAAGTAACATGTGATTAGTTTGGAGTTGTAAATAATTATTGCATTGTTTAAAGTGGTTTTCCAACTTTTAAAACGTTTTTGATAACGATGTGAGGGTATTTATGACTTAGGGACAGTTTTTGGCTAACGTATTATATATTATCAGAGAGCAAAAAAGAAGAAAAAAATATCGACTAACAGTGTTTTCTCAGTCTTATTAATTTTTATGCTTTTTTCATGCATGTATATTTTACGCTGCATAAGCTCAAGTGGAAGGGTAGTTTTTCGGGATAATTTAATAGAGGGAAAAATTTTCAAGTGTCATATAATAAATTTGTTATTCTGAATCATGTTCACATTATTCAAGGTAGTTTTCCATCTTTTAAACCATTTCTGAGAACGAGGGGTAGGTATGTATGACTTAGGGGTAGTTTTTCGGAAACGTATTATATATTATCAAAGAGCAAAAACAGAGGAAAAAAATATAAGCTGACAGTGTCTTCTAAGTTTGATTATTTTTAATTCTTTTTCCATACATATATTTGTTCCGCTGCATAGGTTCACCTGGAAGGGTTACTATTCGTCCTTAAACTCAAAAAATACTTCAAATCGTCGAATTAATACCATTTTGCGAAGAGTATTGTAGTCAAACCACCTTAACATTATGTTTTCGGGGTCTCTGAATCCGAATCCATAGTTAGTTAAACACTATCTGGCTACTATTCGTTGCTGATCTCAAAAAATGCTTTAAATCGTCGAATTAATAATATTTTGCGACGAGTTACCCTGGTGGACCGAAGGTACCGAAAGGAGCCTTTACAAGCCCGGTAAGAAGGTTCGAATTGATTACAATGGAAACATTTCCATTGGTTTTCTATCGTATATTTGAATATATCATTTCAATGCTTAAAAACGTCGAAAGGTGATAACGAAAGCGATTGGAATGAGTACAGGGCCAGCGAAACGATTCGAATGCGATTAAGGCCATGTGACGAGAGGGTCACGTGACCAAACCTGGTCTTAAATTTTTCTTTCCCAACTTACGTCTAAACGAAATGAGGTATCGCTCTGAAAGTTTGGGAAATGAGAGAGGAGGTAATAAAGTTCATGTCTCTGCTTTGTTCCGGTGGAAATTTTGAGAAATTTTTTTTTAAAAGAAAATACCAGTGAAAGTTTTCTTTCCCAACTTACGTCCAGACGGAATGAGATACCGCGTTAAAAATTTGGCACGATAAATAGAAGGCATGCATGAATGTGTCTCTGGTCCTAAATATTTATAATAGTGAGAAAAGTTTTTTTTAATTACTATTTTGTAGAAATACCGACCGTGCTGTCGTCAAACCCTACAGGCATGGACATAGGAAACAAAGGACTAGACATGCCATTGCGGGGGTGATGCAATGAGGGGGGAGGTCCGCCACCTTTTGATGTCCCGTGACAAACATGGCAGCGCCCACATGTTTATATTTTCATGCACAGTTTGTCGTCAAAAATGCTCGTGCGCATAAACAAATGGCACATCGTAAGATGGCGCCCCCCTCCCGTGGATTCAACCCCGCTCGCCAAGTTAGGATGTCATGCCAAGTCCCGTGTTTCCTATGTCTATGTAAAACCTAAATGTGCCCGTCGATAATAATAATTTGCATAATTAAACTTTTTTCTCCCTCCAACTCTTGGTAAGGCCACACACGATCATTTAATATTTATTAACATTTCCCAAAAAAATTTCCGCGTTATTTAAACTTTTATTTTTCAATATGGGTGAAAAAATATTGATCTTAGGGCTGACTTGATCAGATGTTATACTCATCACATGGCCTTAAAGTGTAGTCAAAGAAGGGACTAAACCATGGACATAGGAAACAAGGGACTAGGCATGCCATTGCGGGGTTGATGCAATGAGGGGGGGAGGTCCGCCACCTTTTGATGTCCCGCGACAAACATGGCAGCGCCCACATGTTTATATTTTTATGCACAGTTTGTCAGCAAAAATGCTCGTGCGCATAATCAAATGGCACATCGTAAGATGGCTGCTCTCCCCAATCATGGAATTCTCCCCCTCCCGTGGATTCAACCCCGCTCGCCCAAGTTAGGATGGCATGCCTAGTCCCGTGTTTCCTATGTCCATGGACTAAATTAAACGTAATTGATCAGAATTGTTTTGTGTACAAAATATGTACCTCACCGATTGAAACGGAATTGTATTGTCAACATTTTTTTAATCTATAAAAATGTGAATTTGAAGAATCCTGTAAATTTTTCTACAAACATGTATCATACGAAAATGATAAAAACTGCTTATTTATTTCATAGGCACCCGTTTTGAATACGTGCATTCTTTTTTTTATATGTATACATCTATATACTGTACACAATATATAGCAGAGAATAATGGTCAATATCTCAACGGTAGGTATGCAATTTGTCTAAAGTCCAGTTCACCGAAATGTCATTTCACCTGAAAAGCTATAGTTTGTGCACAGTGGTAAAATGCGTTCGAAAAATGATCGTGCGTGTATCAAAAACAGAGATGGGTTGTGACATATCACTGGAGGTTTTCTACGTATAATACATAAACGATGTAATATACGTAGAAAATTGTAGAAAACTATGTTTAATACATATCAAAGATGGCGAACGTTTTTTAGTTGGGCGGGACTGCATTTGACAGATTTGAATAATTGACAGAACCTCTTATAAAGCTGCTCAATCGATTTAATTTTAATTTTAAGAGTAAAAATGTATGAAAAAGTGTAAAAAAACATTTCAGGATTGGAAACCGTGGGAAAACATTCGTGTTCCACATGCTCGAAAATGTTGCGGATTATGAAGGACAATAAACACGTATATTATTATTATTTTTTAAATAATTTGTTTAGGAATGTGATAAATAATGAGAAATACTGAATTAATTGCTCAATATCAGTTATTTCTAAAAGGCAATTGGGTATTTTTAGAGTAAATAATTCGAAAATCCCGCCTTTATAGTCACGTGATCAAATATAAAATACATTTGTAGAAAACTAAGGACGTAATATACGTAGTAATATGGATGTCGAAAACCATGTAATATACGTGATGTATTATAAGTTCCCATCCCTCATCAATAAGCTAGAACAGCCCCATGCGTCGCCCCCACTTTTCTGTTTTCTTACGATCCGGAGGGGAATTGCCGGTTAAACTAATTCAAAACAAAAGCAAAAATAATTAAAAACTTTATGCTGTTTGAAAATAAACAAAACAAAAAATAGATGAAAAAATAAGTCTAACTATTACTAATTACTTAAAAAAAGAAAAAGTCATGAAAATATGTAGTTTAATATGAATAAAATTTAATTTTGAGATACATTTTGAAAGAATTTCGAACTTTATAATTTTTTTATTTATTTTGCTCACATTATTGATTTTATTATTTGTTAAAATTAAACAAAATTATTTTTTCTTAAAATTATTAACGTAGCTAATGAAAAAACTAATAGTATTAAAGACCTCAATGACAAAAATATTTAAAACATATACATGATCAGAAGAATTAATGAAAAATATATGACGTATATTGTATACTGAGGGAATAATTTGATAAAAAGTTAATGAAAAGACTAATAAATGAGAAAGTGGATTTAATATTATTTAATATAATGTATATATTTATTTAAATTGAACCGAATATCATATATACATTTATAGATTGCAATCATTTATTTGTTGCTTAATCTTGAAAACTTTTTTCTCGCTGCATGCAACCCCTAATAATTTTATTTAAAATTTTTTATTTAAAGGATATTTTAAATTAAATAGTTAATTATATTATTGCAAACCTCATTTCTAAAATGAACAGGCTATAAACTATTAAATTTTATTAACAAACGTACCGTACTCATGACGGACTGTAAGAGGAAATTCACTTTTTTCGTTCAGCTTGATGCTCCGAACTTTTGTGTTCTCTATTTGTTTATTAATCATTTTTCTACTCAATGCATGGAAAAACTAAAATTTTGTACATAAGATAACTGATTAGGAAAAGTTTATGTTGTCTAAAATTAATGTTTAGGGACTCATAAAATACAAATAATTTGTTTGTCATTCCATTTATTTGTTGGAAACAAATTTGATAAACAAATTAACAAATAGTCTTATTAGGGGCCATCCATAAATTACGTAACACTTCATGGGGGGGGGGGGGGTCCAGCGCAGTGTTACACAATGGCGAAAAAATACAGGGAAAAGTCGGAAAAAGAGTTACATAAGGGGGGGGGGGTCAAAATGGTCGGGAAATTGCGTTACGTAATTTATGGATGGCCCCTTATCGATAAAATTTTTTTTTGTGCCTTTCGCATATAAATTTTTTTCACACTGGAAATATTTTAAGCTGCTGGGCGAATAACTGCTAGTTACAAAAATATGTGAGGATTTAACAACAATCATTGTTATGAATAATTCTCGTGACAAAATATTCAAATGCAAGGTTTTATCAAAAATTGTCTTTTCTTTAATCGCTACAATGGCTACGCATATTCCTAAAAAATGTATCTTTGATCATATTTAGTGGAATATAACAACTTACATGTATATAAACAATTTACATAAAAATGTCCCAATGTTGGCAGTATCAATAGGAAAAAGTCGGGTTTTCAATCGTAATAGATTCGAAATGAATCATCACACTACATGCTAAGATTCACTCAATACAAAATCTTTTGAAAATAACTCACCGCCTTGGCTATCAAAGCAAATATTAATTTCATAAAACCTAAAGTTTAAATATTTTGTTTCAAGAATTGATAATAACAGTGGTTATAACAGTGGTTAATATTTTTGTGACTAGCAGCAAAGATATTAGGTCCTACCCTACCGAAAGAAATCTCTGAGTTTTCTTTAGCGAAATAGCTTCGCCCATTTGAGTCTATAAACAAAGTCGATTTGAAACAAAATAGTCTCGGAGATAGTTTGAGAGATTTGGGTCCTTTTCAAGATCCTTTTAGTGGTCGCTTTAAGAGTGGTGCGACGGTAATATAATGTTCCTTTTGTATTCGTCACGTACCGGGCGGGCAGAGTTATTTACAGTAGTTGGTCGGGGCTAATCCGCTCTCCCTTTTTAAATTTCTCTTCAAATTATTAACACTTTTTTTAATTGATGAATTTTCTCATTATACTTATTTATAATTATAACTTATATACTTATATACAATTTTCTAGTTGAATTCACAAATGTTGTCTTTTTTGGCGTATCTCATTCCTTCTCTGAGCTTCTTTGACCTAAAGAATTTTTAGTATATACTCAAAGATTTTTTTCGGTAGGGTAGAAACGGCATGAGATTAGTTGCACCACATATCGGTAGTTAGCGCGGCAGGCAAAGGAGGAGGGTCAATAAGGCCGGTTTTTGGGCCATCTACAGATTGGCCTCAAACATGTTTTATTTTATTGATCTAACTAGGTCTCATAACCGCATAGAAGGATTTTTCCTGAGAGTGATCTGCTTTCAAGATATAGTCATTTTTAAGTTCGTATTTTTAATGGGTTTTCGCACTTTTATTCAAATCATGCTAAGTTTCACATTGTTAGTATTGCTCACGCAAGATCATACTTGGCCAAAAACTGCGTACGTATATGCGTTTCAACATATGTTAAAGCCATCATTTTTCTCGAGGTACTTAGCCTTCAAAATAGGTCTTATTTTTATACTTTATTAGGTTTGTGATCTTGAAAGTAGTAAAAATGTCCTACTTTATCAGATTTATTAGCAATAATTTCTATAAAATAATCGAAATAATCTTGGAGACATTTTTCTAAGAAAAGGTATATTAGTTTACAGTCAATCAGAACTTATGGTCGATTAGAGTCTAGGCACTCTGCAACAGCCTTATTCGTCAGACTTGGTTTGGTCATCTGAAGATGATGCTGCTTCTCCTTCATTTTCCGACCAACACGAAGCATCATTCACGTGACTTTCGAATTCACGTGAAGGTCTGGGAGTGTTTTGGTTATATCTAGAGTAACCAAGATACCACAGAACACTGGCAATGTGAGCGCAACATCCTACCACACTTGCACCACTTTTGCACTGACAGTACCAACCACTTATCGGATTTGGTCCAGGATTAGTTTCTATCCATAAGTTATACACTTTAGAAGATGTATGCCGAGACTGGATTTGTACTCTTAGAATGCCTTCCTCCTGTTTGTGGACAAGAAGGGAGTACATTCCATAATCAGATAAATGTTCCTCGGTATACGATTTGGCTTGCTTCAGCTGATATACTCCGAGTGTGATGTATCGCAATTCATCAAGAGTTCACCTAGGAAAATCAGGTAGTGTTTCTTGCGTTATAGGAAGCAACGATGCCCTCCTTTTTGCCCAGTTTTCCTTTTCTGCTCGCTCTTGCAGGCGATTAGGCTGCGAAGCCAATCGCAACATTCGTTCAGCGATCAGATGATCATCGGAATTATCATGAATTCTAGGAGGTCGGAAAGCATTACAAAGGGCAAAGACGTAATCGCCGATGGACGGGATTTGACTATTTGGAAAAACATCACTTGGCTCTCCAAGTTTTTATCACCCCACTGACTGCTTCAAACACCCATCGGACTTCAGTAACGAGCCTTGATTCGTTTGCTTCAATCGTAGTGTGCTGTGATCCTTTTGGAAGAAAATGAGGCATTTTGGAAACGAATCCAAGATCTTCTAAAAACTTCAGGCAGTCCCGAAAACCGCGATCGACAACGATAACAGAGTTTGAGGGTATCCATGTACGCAGTTTTCTTGAATCTTGTTTTAAAAGACTTTCAAAGATACTAGCGTCGTTGTTCTTGCCATCAGCAAAATACGGACCGAAAACATCCACTATATATCCTGTCGTCGTTACTAACATCATGGGCTTGACCAGATTCCTTCCTTTATGCATAGAATAAGTCCGCCTTTTAAATGAGGAATTGCTACTCTTTTGGATAAACATGTATGTACCATCAGCTACAAGGATACATACATCTTCTCCATTTCCGAATAGCGTTTTTGCCGTTGATGTAGTATAGTCCTTAATGACTAACTCGGGTGATATGTGACCTATACCAAGATGATGAGGTAAAAAGGAGGACATCAGAGCTTTCCTTGCTGCCGTAATTCCTCTGCCAACTCTTCGTTTTTTTATGCCAAAAATAGTTGATAAAATCGCATTGGAAAGACCTGTGCGCAACTTGATCGACAATAATGCAAGGCACAAACGCACAGAACGACCTTTTGTCGAACGCACTTCAATTGACAAGTACTGTGCAACGTCACTAAATTGATTTTTCGTCAAACCGGTGAGCCTATAATAATCTTTGTCCTCAAGCGCAGATGGATCATCAAAATTCAACCCTGTTTTTCTTGCCTCCTCACGCAAATCATTCAGAAGCTTAGAAATCGTCTCAGCGTTCATGTGAGTAAAATCAGAGGGTGCTTGTATAGACGCAACAGCCTCTTTATTAAGAAAACCATTATTAACCAAATGAGAAGCACAGCATCTCGCTTTTGCAGGAATCAAAATACCAGTATCGACGTAAACCCTCAATGCAGCAAAAGGTTTGATTCTGATACGAGGGTAGTTCAACAAGTCCTTAGAATGAAGTATAAAAACAATTTTTTTTGGGTAAATTTTTTTTTATTTTTCAACATAATCTCCTTGGAGCTCTATACACTTGGTCAATCGCTTTTCAAGTTTTTTTAATCCTTCAGAAAAGTGCGTTTTCGGAAGTTCCTCAAAATAAGCACTTACAGAGGCAATGACGTCTTCGTTGTCTGGAAATCTCTGTCCACCGAGCCATTTTTTCAAGTTTGGAAATAAGAAAAAGTCACTGGGGGCTAAATCTGGCGAATACGGTGGGTGTTCGACCAATTCGAATTTTAGTTCTTCAATTTCCGCCATTGAAACGAAGCATGTGTGATCTCGGGCGTTGTCGTGATGAAAGAGAATTTTTTTTCTCGCCAAATGTGGTCGTTTTTTTTTAAATTTCTTCTTTCAGCTGCTCTAATAATGATACATAATATTCACCAGTGATTGTTTTATCCTTTTCCAAGTAGTCAATAAGTATAATTCCACGTGCATCCCAAAAAACTGTAGCCATAACCTTACCAGCTGACTTTACGCTCTTTGCCTTCTTTGGAGCTGGTTCGCCTGTGGAAATCCACTGTTTGGATTGTTCCTCGGTTTTTCATAAAGTATAAAAATAAGCCCTAATTTGAAGGCTAAGTACCTCGTGAAAAATGATAGCTTTAACATATGTTGTAACGCATATACGTGCGCAGTTTTTGGCCAAGTATGATCTTGCGTGAGCAATACTAACAATGTGAAACTTAGCATGATTTGAATGAAATTGCGAAAACCCATGTAAAATACGAACTTAAACATGACTATACCTTGAAATCAGATCACTCTCAGGAAAAATCCTTTTAAGGGGTTATGAGACCCAGTTAGATGAATAAAATAAAACATGTTTGAGGCCAATCTGTAGATGGCCCAAAAACCGGCCTTATTGACACTCCTCCTTTGTGGTCTTGCATATATATAATTAAAAATTTGTCATAAGGGCAACCGCAGGATTTCGCCGGGAGCGGGTGCTAATCTGGAAAATTGCACCCGCTTCCAGCGAAATCGCGGTAAAATTTCAACCACAACCACGTCTCAGGACCGTGAGATAGGTGCTTAAAGTCTGTAAAGGAATCAATACGACGATCCAGCAAAAGCCTCGTGCACCCTAAGAACACGGAGCGACCCAAGGACAACCGCCTTCTGCATTTTTCCCGCAAGTGTTCTAGCATATTGTTGACACGCAGGGATGCTTTTTAGGCCATTAGCAAGTGAAAGCTTGGCACCTCCAAGAGCACCGATGATGAAGACGATCAATTCAACAGAATATTCCGGGTACAATCGTTGCAACTTCCTTATAAGGTCTCGATACCTCTCTTTCTTTTCATTCTCCTTGGCTATGATGTTTTTGTCAGCTGGTGCCGAAAATTCGATAACAAACATGGTTCGCTTCTCGAAGACAATAAGACCCATGCCAGGCCTCGAGTGAGCAACAGAAACAATTGTCGAGAATATAAAGTTCCAGTATATGCGGCACTTCCCATTCTCGACAATTGACTCAATTTCCCTAGGAGCATTTAGAGGAGCGGTATTAATGTGAATGCCGTAGGAGTGACAGAGATGGTAATAAAGCACTCTTAGTGCCGCATTGTGCCTTTGAATGTAGGTCGTTCCCGCGTGAGTTGGACAACTAGATAGTATGTGAGCTAAATGCTCGGGGCGTGCATGGCACGCCCTGCAGCTATCATCGGGAATGTCTTGGCTCAAAATGTGGCGACGATATGTTAAGGTGGAAATGACACCATCCTGGCATGCAAAAATGAAACCTTCCGTACCAGACTTCAATCCGGGGGATTTAAGGAAAGAAAACGTTAGCTCACAAGACATTGACTGATCCTTTACATTTCTGTGAAAAATACCGTGCTTCCTCTTATCGAGGAGTTGTTCACGAAAGTTTTTGTCTTGTTCTTTCTTAATCCGGGCTGTCAGGAGTGAGTACTCGAGATAGATAAGATTTGATGCATTTTGCTCACCCCTGATACTGAAGTTAACTCCGAGTGTTTCAGTAGCCTCCTTCGCTGCTTTGTACAGAAACGCTCCTTGCCTACTTCTTCGTGATTCCTGGCCATTTTAAGAAGAGGGTTTCTTCCATTTGCAACTCTATGTGCTGTACCCAGAATAATTCTGTTGTGAAGTTATTCAAGACTCAATATTCCGCGACCCCCTTGACGGCGTGAGATGTACAGTCGCGGAATGGAAGACTTAAGATGCATGCTTTTGTTCATGTGAATAACCTTTCTTGTCCCGATATCAAGAGATCTGAGCTCGTTCTTCGTCCATGGAACTACTGCAAATTAATAGAGTAGTACCGGGACGGCAAGCATGTTCGTTGCAGATACTTTGTTCCTCGCCGACAGTTAGGAAGACCAAATCTGTCGGATGAGACGTTTGTATCTGCTTCGGAGAGTATCCTTTATAGATGTCACATCCTAAATGCGGCTCTATGGTACGCCCAGGTATGCATAAGTATCTCCAGCGCATAAGGTGTCGTATGGCGCTTCTATCAACAAGCTCAGGATCTTCAGGAATTCCATTAAGTTTTCCTTGCTTCAAATAAATCTTGGCGCATTTGTCTAGCCCAAATTCCATTCCAATTTCCTTAGTATATCTTTCGACAATCCCCAGAGCTAGATGCAGTTGTTCTCTGTTTCTAGCATAGATCTTAAGATCGTCCATGTAAAATACATGAGTGACCTTATACTTTCGATCTGCAGGTTTGCAGCACAAGTACCCGTCGGAATGGCGAAGTGCTAGAGATAGTGGCAATAATGTAAGGCAAAAGAGGAGTGGGCTCATGGGGTCGCTCTGAAAGACACCTCTCTGAAAGTTGACCTTGTTAGTTGTCACATGATTTTTTCCAGATGAAATAGTAAATCTGGTTTTCCAAAGCGGCATCAATCTCTCTATGCACCCAACTATTTGCGGGTGAACCTTTAAGATTTCCAAAAGACAGATGATAAGTCTATGGGATGTCGAATCGAAAGCTTTCCGATAATCAATCCAGGCCATTGATAGGTCACGCTGGTAGAATGCTGCATCTTTGCAGACACATCTATCGATGAGCAGGTTCTCCCGACATCCGGCTACGCCTTTCTTTGAGCCTCGTTGTTCATACATTTCTTGCCACACAGGTTCAATTACCCGAGAAATCCTATCATTTAGGATACCTGTAAATATCTTATAAAGCATGTTCAGACAAGTTATTGGCAAAGGACGCGGTGGCCATAGAAACGTCGAAAAGTTGAAGAGGGCGGCACCTCGAGGCATGCAAAATGTAGTTATATATATATATATATATATCGTTCTCCCACTCCGACCTCCCGTGCCGCATCTATGCTTATAATATCTTTGATGAAAGCAGTCAAAATAATAATTCTAAAATGAGTGGTGTCAGTTTTGATATTCTTGGTGATATTTGCACGTCAAATGGAGTTCTGATAAACAACAACAATGTTAGTTGGTACACATTAGAATAATTAAAAAAAGTTACGTTATATTATGCTCTATCTGAGTCCACCACCTTTATTACGTTTTTGACAGGTTTTTTTTACGTATAATACGTCAGAAACTCCGAGTAACGCGTCACTGCACAACCCTGGTTCATTGTGTGGTTATATTTATGATATGGATATGCCGCTTTTACTATATTTTCGCCTTTAGCTGTAACTATTCATTTCTAAAATATTTGTATAATAGCAATTGGTGCCAAGTCCTTTTATAAAAGTTTTCATGATTTTAGGCCTCTCAAGAGGTCTGGCTTCCCAAACTCTGAATGTCATGACTCCCGGAAATGTGTCGGGAATACATTCTGTGGCGTATGTCACCGTGCCTACAGATGAAATTGCTAAAAAACTTGCGCAGTAAGCATAAACCATTTATTTCATAAATTATAACATGTGATCGAAAATTTGTAACTCTTAAGATTATTAAAAAAGAAACAAACATTTTTCCAACCTACCAATAAATAAGAAATGCCCTTCTGATTTGAGAAGAATTAAGAGAAATTTAAGTCTTTTAGATTAGGAAGCATTTATTTCTGGACATTTAATTAAAAAACAATTAGTAATTTAAAGGGAAATCTATAGGCCTTATACTGCAGGGTATTTTTTAAAAATCTTTTTAAGTTAAAGAAATTGAATCAGACCGTAACATAAAAATTGAATTGCGTTAGTTTACTCCATTAACACTGGAATTACATTTTTGTTAAGGGCATGTGGCACAGCCAAATACCTATATTAACGATCTCACTTTATCAGTTCACTGAATATTTTTTGAACCAATAAGAACTCTCCTTATAATTAAAATATCGAACTGAAACTTTGGAAAATGTTTTAGAGTACAATAAACTACGTTTAGGTACTTCATTTGGGTAGGAAAGTCACTGAAAATTATTTCATCTTTTTTCTGAACCTCGACATTTTTTTAGCGTTCGAACTTTTTTATAGATAAAATATCGGTTTTAAACTTTGAGAAACGTAATAGCCGAAACAAAAATACGTAAAAGTACAAAGTTTAATAACAAAATATGTAAACAAAGTATTTCAACTAATTTTTATCTGACACACCGAACCCTGGCGGCCACTGGACGAGGCTCTATAGCAGCTGGCTCGTCCTACGTCGTGAGTCCTTTGTTGTGTGTCGGATAAGATTGAGTTGAAATATTTTTTTCACATCTTTTATTATTAAACTTTGTACTTTAACGTATTTTTGTTTTATTTGAGTGGATTAAAAATAATTATTGAAAAAAAGTAATACAAAATAATTGTGCGGATTTTAAAATAATTACAAAAGGGTTAAATAAGTATGAAATTGTCTTTTTTTATTTAATTAATCACTGAAATTTATATTACATTTTCAATTTCTCGGGAAATAACTACTTTGTATTCACATTTAACATTATTTAATTTTTAACGTGGTTTTCCTTTTTAAAACTAGATAACATTTCGTCTTTGATTTCTTCATAAATACATTATAATAACATGGCATCGATTATTGCAGAAGTACCTTCAATTAACCAAATGATTAAAATTTCTTGTTTTCAGTCCGTATAAACTGAAATTTGGTATTTAAATATTTATATAGGTATATTAATATTATTTAAGTCTTGTTCCTTCTCGGTTAATGCTACCAAGAATTTTTGACGTTTGGAATATGGCGTAAAAAATCTTGACGTAAAAATCTTTTTGAAAATGTAGCATTTTCTTTTTACTTCTATTTGACAGTGTATCCACATTTTTAGTTTTATTCATATTTTATTAGCATCGTTAAAATAGTACTACTATTGTGCATATATGAACAATAAATCAGGAATAAAACTTACTATATTTACATTTTTTTTAGGTTTTTTAAAGTAATTCTGTTCGAGTTCTGAGTTAAAATATGAGTGTTACCGAGTAGAAACAAAATTTTAGGGACAGACTCTTAAGCATAATCAAATGCCCTTAGAACTGATAGATTTATTTCTAGTAAAATGATTTGATGAAACAAATCAATCCTTTCTTCGACCGTTGATATTTATTGATTTCAAATCGTAGATTTCAAATTATTTATATCTTACGGTCCAATCGTAAATGGAAAAAATAAATATGAGTCAAAAAAACATATTCTTCGAAACTCAGATATTTATTTAATAGAAAAAACTCCTTTTGAAACTTCCTGACGTTTCGGTTCACATGCGTACCTTTTTCAAAGGTTCTTAACCTAAATAATTATATTAAAGATTAGTAATTTTAGTCTGAACAAATATGATGGATAATTACGTAGATTTAAATACATTGTTACCTTAGTTGATGATAGTTTAAAATAGTCAAACAGATCAATTTTCAGTCAAAAAAAGTAACATTTCAGTCAATTGTTAAATTAATTAAAATTTAGTCATTTTTAGAAGTCTCAAAAAATTTTTTTGAGACTTCAATCGATAAGAACTACATTTTTTAAAATTGTACGAGAAAACAAATTGGCGTAGGTTAGGACGGACGAACAAAAATTGACAGTTTCAGAAATACATGAAGAATACGTAATGAACGATGATGTAATAGGCAAGTTTCCATTGAAAACCACTGATGTGGAAGCGCGTAATTGAGTTTAAATTTGAAATAAGAAATTTAAAAAATGTGTATATGTACACATCCATACATATGCATACATATATACACGCATATAGCATACATACATATACACAAATATACACATAGAGATGATTAATATTAAAAACATTATTTTATAATACTCTGATAAATTTTATTAATATTTAGAATTTCAGTCTGTAAATTAACTGAAATATTACGATATTTGTTTAATAAAAATAGACTCAATAATACGTCGTTGATAAGTATTTTTTCTGTAGCTAATATTTTAATACGTTTAAAATCAACATCAAAGTAATCATTGAAAATCCAAGAATGTTGCGACAGACCTGTGTTAAAATTCCCAACTTCACAATCTCTTTTGTGTTCAGCAATTCTAGTTTTTAATCTCCATTCATTTACAAACCCAAGAGGATAGTTATTCTGTACTAAAGTTGTTTTTAATAGATTTAAATTTTCTTTTCTAAATTGAATGTCAGATAATTTTACACATCTATCAACTAAACCCTTAATTAAACCAATTTTATGCCCAAATAAATTATGTGAATTATAGTTTAAGTATCTACCAGACCAAGAAGGTGTTTTATACCAATTAGTTAATAAATCACCATTTGGAGTTTTTATAATTTTAAAATCAAGATAGTTAATAACATTATTAATCTCACATTAATGAGTGAAATCTATACAATTCTCAATACTATTAAATGCATTTAAGAAAACTTGAATTTTATCTGTGGGAATAATGGCTAAAATGTCGTCGACATATCGTTTGTACAAAATAGGTGTGAAATCT
>NC_046666.1:87790947-87794441 GCF_010883055.1 Belonocnema kinseyi | reverse complement strand
TGTCAAGTTATGATTTAAATTAAGTTTTTCTTCAATGCAATCTAAAGCGAGATCTAGTGGGATGCTGTCAAACATGGACACAACATCTAAAGAAACTATCGATACAAATAATTACTATAAGCATTCCCGGAAACTCATACGGACTGTAAAAAAATATTTAATTAGGAAAAGTGTATCTTCTTATGACCGTTACGAAAAAGTATTAGATAAAGTTCATTATAGGCTAATAATAGTTTTTTCGCGATTATAGAAATAACTTTTAAAGAATAACTCCGGTGAAAATTTTGGAAAGGAAATTTCTACTAGGGAGTTATTGAAAAGCATAATTTTAACATATATAAATAGTTAATGCAAAAATGGGAAGAAAGTATTAATTACTTATTTTTATTTGTCTACAAAAAAGTACATAATAATTGACATATTTAAAAGAAGCTTTGTGTAACCTTTTTAGTACAATTAAACTTAAAATATATGGATACCTAATACTTTTTTCAATAAGTATTTCAATATTTTAATATTACAGATTTCTATAATTATCTTTCTATAATTGTTTTTTTGATCAATTATATTATTGATTATTGAGTTAATTATTTAAAAAGGTAAAAATGGTTTGTTATTAGAAATAAACAATTAATTCATGCTTAATTATTTAATCAATAATTAGAAGTACAAAATGTTATCATGTTTATAATCGCCAACAAATGATAAGAAATGCATTGCAGGCATATAATAATTTTTCTATAATGCTTTTAATAAAGTTAAATTATGAGAAATGCATTATAGTACTATAATAATGATTTTATAATATATTTTCGCACAAGGATAAACAAACTTTGGAAAGCGTTTAATTTAAAAATAATTATTTCAAATTAAAGTTATTTTTTCACTGTTTTTATTATGCAAAAGTGTTCAAGCGTAAATTTGTCGCATTAATATTAATTCTATTTAATGATGTTTCCATGAACAATTTTCTTTATTTATTTATACTCTCTGGCTTTTACGGGTTTGCGAGTGTGTATATAACTATTATATTCTTACAAACAAGCCTATTATACTATATTACCATCTATTCGCTACACGTCATCTTAATTAATATTCTTAGATCCAAGCGCTTGCGACCCTGCTCCGGGTTGCCGTTTCTCCTTATCATTATCAATCTCCAAATTGGATTCTATTCCGCAACTCTACTTTCTAGTTCTCCTTTAGGAGTCATTTTTGACTTCTTCACCCTGTGCCACCCCTCTCTCTCTCTGATTCTTCCATGGTCTTTCTCCTATCTTAACCATTATCATAGTTTCCACAAATATTTCTTTTATCATCTCTATTAAACCTTCGTCTACTCCTTTCTCTTTCATTGCTGTCCATAACATCCTCCTGTCAACTGAGTCAAGTACTGCCTTAAAATCCACAAACAGTGTGATTCATTTCCCTTTCTTACGCCATAGGTTCCTATAGTCAATATATTGACTAAATAATTGAGCATGCAGATATTGTCTGTGGTTTCCATCCCTTTCCTAAAACCCATTTGGTTTTGTGGTATACTTTCCTTTTCTTCCACATGTCTTTACAACATTCTTATACGTACTTCCGCTTAAATTTTGTTTCCTACCGACATGAGTTTGATACCTCTATATTCTTCCACCCGTTTGACCTCCTTTTTTAACCAACGGTACACTCTCAGAAATTCCCTCTAAATGATAAAGTCGGTCCTTTCATCGTTAAAGTAGAATACTTTAAAAGCAGATTCTTTTCACTCTTAAACGATATAGTTTAACGCTAAAAGTATGCACTTTAATGGTTAAACGATTGCATATTAAAAGCTCGATGATGCGATTCCACGTATGTGCGTAAATTATTTTTCAGTAAGAGTACGTCCCATTTTAACCGTTAAACTGCACCTTCTACTCGTTAAAGTAGAAGGGCTTATAATTGAAACGATTCTTGATTAAACGGCTCGCACTTTAACCGTAAAAGTATTCCTTTATCGTTAAGAGGAACTTTCTGAGAGTGTAGTAGCAGCCCTGTTTTCCTTTTCTCCAGTCAACCTTCTCTCTTCCACACCTTTTTGCCAATCCTCCACATCTCTTCTTTCACTCCTTATCCTCCGCATTTTAGTGCTTCATTTTCCAAGCCATTCTCCCCTGTGGCATTGTTTCTTTTCAGCCTTGCAATCGCCTCGTTCACCTCTTCTCTAATATACTTATACAGGTCACCATTTTCTTTACATTTATTATATATCATATTGAAAAATTCACAAAAACTTTAACTTCATCCTTCTGATAAAAAAACCACGAGATAATTTTTTAATGCCGTTTATTAAATCAAAATTGAGCAATGTTTACATGCTTGTCATGTATTTTGAATGTTGAGCTGCACAGTAGAGCAAATGCATCGATGTCCTTGCCACTAGGCGACTTTCAACTCATATGGTACACTTTCATTTCAAGAGTACTAGCGGGCTGATAAGATATAATTATAATACCGAACAAGAAGACCGCACTCGCCAGTCAGAGCTCACAGACCTGAAACGCCGCAACGATGCCGCACGAGGGGAATCGTCCCCCGCCAGGTGCCAGATCGTGGATGAAATTTACCGCCACCATACCTACCGTTGGTGAGCCGCAAAACAGAAAGTGCATGATTACCACAGTGAGTTCGTATGTAAGCCGAAAATGCACGATTCGACCTCGGAGTTCTGCTGTACGATGATTGCCGATCTGAAGGCTTCGGAAGACTTCGGTGGTCTTCTATTTATATCTTGCTCCCCATTTGAAAGAAATTGAAGAAATTGGCGATTTGGATCTATTGCGTGATTCTTAATTTCATGCATACGTCGATTTTCAGGTTATGTTTTCCAGGTGTACATAATATGGATATATATAATAATAATAATAATCAAATAATCGAATACATAACTGAACAAAAAAAATTTTTTAAATTGTTTTCAACATGATAGTAAAATTTTAAATAAAAAAATTACATTTTCATCCAAAAAGCTAAATTTTATACTAAAAAAAGGCATTTCTAATAAAATACATGAACTTTGCACAAAATAAATTTATTTTCCATGAAGACTAATTTTCTGAGCAAAAAATTAATGTTTGATCATAGTTAAACTTTCGACAAGAAAGATTAATTTTCTACCAAGAAAGAAGAGTATTCAATAAAATACAAAAAATTTTAACTAAAAAAGATCACTATTCATTTAAACATAGAAAAGTTAAATTTATGGTTAAAAAAATTAATTTTTAACCAAAAAGAAAATAAATTTTCTACAAAATAGTTACATTTTCAGAAAACAAATTTATCCAACTAATTGATGAATCATCAACCAAAAAAAATATGAGAAAAAGAACGTTAAAATTCTTTGAAATCGCTCGAAATTATTGAATTTAATTGAAAATTTGTTGGAATGTTTTAAAATATCCTGAAAAATTTTGAATCCTTTAAAACCGCTTAAAATTTTTGAAAGCTCTTGAAAATTCCTTACAAGT
>NC_046666.1:87787415-87790847 GCF_010883055.1 Belonocnema kinseyi | reverse complement strand
ATTCATCAATTAGTTGGATAAATTTGTTTTCTGAAAATGTAACTATTTTGTAGAAAATTTATTTTCTTTTTGGTTAAAAATTAATTTTTTTAACCAGAAATTGAATTGAATCCACGGCAGGGGGGAGAATTCCATGAATGGGGAGAGCAGCCATCTTACGATGTGTCATTTGATTATGCGCACGAGCATTTTTGCCGACAAACTGTGCATGAAAATATAAACATGTGGGCGCTGCCATGTTTGTCGCGGGACATCAAAAGGTGGCGGACCTCCCCCCTCATTGCATCACCCCCGCAATGGCATGCCTAGTTCCTTGTTTCCTATGTCCATGGCCCTATCCAAAGATATTATAAACGTAGATGCGGTGCGAGCTTAGTTACCCGCCATAAATATAGTTGGCGCGTCCGGCGAAAAAAGTCACTTCCCCTCTACCCACCGCTCCCCGTAAATAGCACCATCCCATATAGTTTGCCAAGAGCCACTTGGAGCGCTGTAAACAACTCTCGGCACACCTTCGAGGCGCACTGATGGTAAACTTAGCTTGGACAAGAACCATTTAAATTAAAATTAAATTGCCAACATTTCATAACAAACGTAAAATATCCACGCTTTGTAAGACATGGTTATTTTAATAGATGCCAGAGAGAAAATTAAATTTATAATTTATATTTCTGTTTCATATATTTTGTAATATTCCTAAAGTTATTTGATTAATTCCAAATATATCTTTGTTATTTCTCATCTTTTGATATTCTTTTATATGTAACAATTTATTTACTTCACCATATTATATTTTCATTCTAACGGATAAAACTTTGAGTACAATATCTATACATTGTTCTTTAATGTTATTAAGTGTTTATTTTTATATTTGTACAGTTTGCAATTTCTAGAGATATTTTAGTCTATTCGACTAATGAATTTCCCGCATGTATTTTAAAATTTCTTAATTATTACGTTCCGAGCACTGACAATGAGTGAATGGCAGAGTAATAATAAGTTCATAAATCTATAACTGCTCTCTGGGTCAAACCTGTATTTGGTGATAGGATTTCTCTACTTTGAATCAGAAAACTTTGAACCCTCAGAGCAGAGGCTAATATATATATATTTAAATAAAAAACATGGGTGAATTTCTTTGAATAAGAGAACGATTTGGTGAACATGTCCGTTGAAAGTTCCCAAATGTGATTTTTTTGGGCCCCAAATTAATTAAAACTTTTAACCCAATACTTCGAAATTTAAAATTCATTAATTTTCATGATATGCATGTCAAATTTCATGAATTAGGAAGATTTATAATTGAGAATTCTTTACTTTTAATCTTTAAAATCATCACAATTTATATGAATTTTTATTTTATTTTTTTATTTAATTAAATTTAATTAAAATTTTGTTAGATTTAAATTAATTTATTTATTTGTTATTTATTTTATTTATAAATCATTTAAAATTCAAGAGCTTCTGATTGCAAATATTCTAAATTAAAGAGTCTTAAATTGCAGATCGTTAAAATTAAAGAATTTTCCATTGCAAGTCTTCAAAATTGAACTTTTCAAACAAAAATTTCATATTATACCTTTAAAATATATATCTTGAAAACTAAATAATTTGAAATTCCAAATCTTCAACATTTCAAATCATGGCAGTACTCAGAGTACAGATATTTTTTACATTGTCATCAAAAAAGTTATTACATTTGTTTAAAATTTTACAACTGGACACGAAATACAGGTTTTTACGAGTGTTTCTGCCTTTCCATATGCATGTTTGTTTGCGAGTGTAATAACTTTTGAAAAAATAATTTATTATATTGGCCGCTGGTATACTCTTTAAGTGTCAGAAACTAAAGATCAAGTTGATTGGCTACTTTGGGTGAAAATTCAAAAAGATACAGAATTTTCAAAATTTCTGAGACAATTTTTTTCAAGATTTAAAAATTCCATGTACGGGTATTCGTAATAATTGGAAATCCGAACAATTTACCTCATCGACTTTTTTTGATAAAAAGAATATTACCAGAATTATAGCGTTTTCAACAAATTAAAAAAAATACCAAAATGAAAATTGTAAACTAACCAGCACGAGACTTGAAAAAAAACTCGAGAGAAGAAAAACGTTGCTTTTTGAGAGCCCTACAAGATTATCATAACAACTTTTCAGATTGTTTTGAATAATCGAAAATTCAAATTTTGAAAAATTTTCCAAAAGTTTTTTATTGATTACTTTTTGATACGAAGGGTAGTTTTTGTTTTATTCGTAAAAAAACTACATTAAAAATATAAGTGTTTGGACAAACGACATAAGCAATGAAAAAAATAAATAGATAAAACTTGTTTACCTTGAAAAGAGCTAATGAATGTGTTATTAATTTAAAATGCTATTAACAATTTTCTGTGTTATTAATGTTACTAATGTCGCAACATTTCGGAAATCTGAACATTTTCTTCGAGACATTCGATAAGCACACATAAGGAGAATACATACATAAAGAATACATAATAAGGAGTAAATGAAAACAAATTCACGAATTGGATAATGTTTGGAAGAAGCCAGACATAATCAAGGATGTTCAGAAATAATGAATTAAAATTCACCTATAAAGCACCAAGGTTCAAAATGTCATTCTTTGACTATCGCGATTTTTTTACAATTATAAAATGTCATATAAATAAAAAAGTTAAACTTTACGTATCAACAAAATAAGTAAGGAAAGAAGATAAACAAAGCAACCTTACAATCCCTTTAATGCATCTTTGTTTTCTTTATTTTGCCCTTTGTTATTTCTCAATTTTTTAATTCATAAAAAATATATTTGTCAATATTTTGGTGTTAACTTAACAAAGATTGTCCAAATGACAAAATTTAATTTAGATTGTGTCAAAATATAAATGCAATAACAAGATTATTATAAACTGAAAAAAATTTTAATTTCAAATTGGATAAGCACGAAATTACAATTTCTCTTCTACATTCAAAGCTAAACTTCAAATGCAAACGCATTTTCTGGTAAAGTTTAGCTTTTCAATTTTCACAACACTCATCCTTGGGAAGGTAAATATAAAAAATAAATACGTTTCCGTTTGAAAGCAAGGTCCAGTAGTACAGCTTAAACTATTTGGATATTATCTTTTTTGGGCAAAGATTATAAGCCCTTTTCATAAATTATTTTATAAATAGCTGTTTCCTTTATCACGAAATCACAAACAAAAAATCAGATTTTATAATTGTGTTTCTTTTCACTTCTTTCTACTCCAAAATAGTTATTAGATGGAAGAGAATTGTTTCTTATACACAAAAAGTATTTAAAAAACAGTTTTTAAGCAACTCGAAAAAAGTTCAGAGGTTTAAATTGTTCAATATATAATAAAAACGCTATAAACAGAAAATTTTCTTCTACTTTTTTATGTTTGACCTAAAACTATTCAATTT
>NC_046666.1:87786086-87787315 GCF_010883055.1 Belonocnema kinseyi | reverse complement strand
TTCTTTCGATTCCTTTGAAAGTCGATCCTTTGCTTTCAGTTTTCGTTTTAAAATATACCTTGAATTCAACGCATTTCAAATTAAATGTTTGCAGCTGCATTTGGATTGAATTATGCAAAGGTTTTTTGTTTTAAATATAAATTAATTAAAAGATTTTATTTGTTTTTCACAATTGTAATTTATAATGTCTAAAATGGAATAATTGTAGCTCAAACATGAAAAAGTATAGACTAATTGCAAATTTAAAGAGGTTCTATCACATATATTGAACTATTAAAACCCCTGAATTTTTTTAAGGTTTTTAAAACTCTTTTAAAAACTTTTTTTAACAATTTTGGTTGTGATTTCATAATAAAAGAATAAGTGCTATTTAGTCTTCAGAACAGCAATTTAAAACATGTTTAAAGCCTTAATATTTGAGACATTTTAAATTTGTAGTCTTGAGTATATTGGACAATTTTAAATTTAAAGCTATTTAAATATGTTATCTGAATTTTTGAATGGAAAGTGTTCGATCATTTTAGATTTAAACCTTTCAAATTATTTAGTTACAAATTAAAATCGTACAACTTCAAGTTTTATTTATTTTTTTGATCGTTGGTCACCCCACACTAATTTTTTTTTTGTAAGAAAATAACGCCTAATTTTTGTAAAAATTAACAAATATATATTAAAGGTTCACTCAAGGTCATTTTTATTCAAAAAGCTTGTTCTTGAGTAAATTGACTCTTATTGTTTCCGATTTCGTTCTCTCACTCAGGGATTGTGTTTTTCATAGAAAACATTGAAATGTAGTTTTTTCACGTTTATAAAATTATAGTTTAAGGTCACTCGGAGTCATTTTCTGTGAAAAATATTGATTTACAAAGAATATTTGTCAAACAATAGAATGGATTTCTCTGCCCGAGGTACAAACGTAATTTGTACTATAGTAAAAACAACTGGAAAAATTTAGACGAAATTTAAATTTGGTAAAGAAAACAAAATTTTGTCGACCTATAAATACTAATTTTATTCCCCGAAAGATTTTTAAAAAATCTCTTCAAAACACTTTTATTGCAACCATTTAAATTAAGAAAAATATTTGTTATAAAAATAAAAATAGTACAATTTTTACATGCAATTCGTAAAATAAAAAATCTGTGTGTCAAAGCACAATCCAATCCGACTATTCTTTCGAAAGTTATACGATATACAGACAACCATAACATCAATAACAACAACGACGT
>NC_046666.1:87784461-87785986 GCF_010883055.1 Belonocnema kinseyi | reverse complement strand
TCGTACCTACATAATAACATTTTTGTACAAACTTTGCAGGATTCAATTCAACAACGATTTATATCAAAATTTATTTTTATTACTTTTATTATTTTTTTTATTGATACAAAATTCGATTTTTTACAACTTTTTTATATTTTTTTCAAATACTATACACATTTTCAAGCAAATTTTTTCATCCAGAAATATATATTCGATTATTGTATTTTCAATAAATAAATAATATTTAATAAACAATTTTTTTAATTGTTTAAATTCAGGAATTTTCTAGTTCGGTTATTTTATAATTCAGCCATTTTCTCTGATGATTTTTAGAATTCGGTAATATCTTATTGTCTGGAATTTTATTTTCCTGAATTTTCCAATTCGACTTTTATATTTCGGGACTTTCATAATTTCTGGAATTTTATTATTTGGTTATTTTTCAATCTACGAATTTTACAGTGTCGGGAATTTTATTTTTCGGGATTGTTCAGTCGCTTTTTCCGAAAAATAAAATTCCCACGTCACTGTAAAAATTCCGAAATTATAACATTGTCGAAATATAAAAGTCCCAAATTGGAAAATTCTCGACAATTTACAATATTACCGAATTTGAGAATTGCCGAAAGAAAATTTCCGAATTATGCAATATCCGGGCTAGACAACTCTCTAATTTGAACAATTAAAAAATAGTTCGTTTAGAAATTTTTTTTTAATAGAATAATAAAATATTTCTAATAAAGAAAAAACTTTTTAATGTTTAAAGTTTCTAAAAATTATTGTTGGAATATAAAATAAGAATAATTGAACAAATGTATTTTTTGATAAAAATTTATTTGAAAATGTGCCTTGTATTTTTGTACATTACAGAGAACGCTCGCAAAAATGAAATTATTATTTTAAAAAATAAAAATAAGAGTCGCGTTAAATCAGCCTGCATTGAATCCTGCAAATTTTGTTTCATTTAAAGCTCACGTGTTTTAAATTTATGTTTGTATCGCATATTTATACAATTATTGTTATTTTAAATTAAAACAATAATTTAAAAAAATTAAACATCAAGAAAAAATTCTATAATAAAAATATTTGATTATTGTATTTTTAATAAATAAATAATATTGATCACAAAACTGTTTTCTCAATTTCTGCAATTCGGGAATTTTCTAGTTTGTATATTTGATCCTTAGACAGCATTCGGCCTGGAGTTTTATTATTCGGGAATTTTAAAATTCGATAATATTATAAACTGTCCAGAATAACGTTTTTATAAAAATATAATTATAATTCCATGTGATAGGGAATTTGTTCTTTCGGTTTTTAGATGTTAAGACGACAGTTCTAAGCCAGATTACGTTTTGCATTGGCAAACAATATTATACGAACAGAATTTCACTGACACATTCGTAAAAAATATCATGTTCCATAAATTATATTTTAAAATAACTTTAAATTATTATAATTGATACAGCTTATTTATTTTGAATTTATTTTTAATTGAAAATGGGTTATAAAGTTTTAATCGCGAGTTTCCCTTTGTTTAACT
>NC_046666.1:87772200-87784361 GCF_010883055.1 Belonocnema kinseyi | reverse complement strand
CTGTCCCGAAAAATACAATTCCAAAACTAATAAAATTCCTAAACAGTTTATAATATTAACGAATTTGAAAATTCCCAAATAATAAAACTCCCCAAATAAAATGGTTTCTTAATCAGTATTAATTATTTATTTAAAATACCATAATAAAATATTGTTATCAAATAAATTTTTGTTTAATATTTAAAGTGTTAAAAATTGTTTGAATTTAAAATTAAAATTATAAAAAAATTTTTTACAGACAAATTCATATACAAAAACACGTGTTTTTTAATTAACATTTCGGTTTTTCGGAAGAACTTTTGTGATTTAAAAAATACTATATACATTTTCAACCAAAATATCTTATCCAGAAATATATTTTGTTTTAATTATTGTTATTTTAAATTAAAACATTAATGCTTAAACACTTCAAACATTTAAAAAGTTGTTTCTTTGGTATAAATAGTTGATTATTTCAATTTAAAAAAATTATTTGTCAAAGAACAATGTTTTCCACACTTGTTTATCTCGAAATGTCTTTTTATAATACTTTTTTAAAAATTAAAAATATGATTTTTCGAGAACATTTTTTTTATAATTAAAAAAAGACTGTACAGAAAACCTGGATCAAGCTTCAGATCTGAAAAAATTCAGCGATACATACATGTCAAACTTTTCTAACCTCAAAAAATCTTTCTACTGCTTTACCGTCATATTTTACGAAGAATGAGAAAACAAGAAGTTGACTTCGTAGTACGATGAGGGCAGCACCTCGATAGGGCTGTAACAAGCTGAAATCCACCTTCTGCTGGCTCGTTGTCTGATTGGTGGGTTCAGTATAGATTGTGAACCATTTATATGGAACCGGGAAAATATTTAATTTGAGAAAAATAAATCATGAAACATTTAATTGCAGTAATAAAAGTCATTTATGTATTTTTCAATCAAGTTAGGCTACGTCCGGATTAACAAAATGCAAAAGATTTAAAGGATATTAACCCCGAGTCAGGTCGACGAGTACCTACTCCGAGGGAATCAAGAGTTTTTCTATTCTCCTTTTCTCGTTCGCCGTGTCACGATCTTTTTAAAACTTCCTCTTCGCTCGCACTACTCTTTTCTCTTTTTCACTCACACATGCATCTTTTTACTCTTTCACCCAATCATAGTACATTATTAACATACATAAACATGTGTCATTCCCACTCTTTTTAATGATTCACAAATCGAACCCCTCTAGTTCTCCATGGTTGTGCCGTGTTTGAACTCAACATCTCAATATCAATTCTGAGAAACCCAAGAGGAAAATATGTCGCCCAAGAAGCCGCTATCGCTAGTTAAATTAAACATACGCAAATATTCGGCGCCAAATAATATCTTTGTTGGTTCGTTCTTTGATCGCTAGCATTTGATTTCTTTTATTCGATACCTTAGTATAAACCTAACATCCGGACTTCGCCTTATCTTAAGACTAAACATGATTAATACTGACATACAATAATTATTTCTTAACTTATGCGTCGTAAATCGTACAGAAAAATTCTAGAACTTTTGCTGACCTAATTTCCTGCGATCTGAGAAAATTATAATTATTTCCTAATTTTTTGATGTTCTTTTCAAATTTGTATATTTCCTTTTTCACGCGATTTTCTCTTGCCATCTAGTGACGAAAGAGCGAGCCTATAGTCGCTCGTAACAGGGTAGAAAATGTGATGTCCTATATATATAATTCTTCACTCCGACGCCCCGTACAACATGAAATCCAATGGGGAAAGTATAAAAAACATAAAAATGTAAACATTGAGCAAGTTTAAAGATGATTCAATTCCACAATTCATTATTTTTATTAGTACAAATATTTCTAGAGTGTTAGTTACACGCATACAAGAATAGATTGAGTGAAATAAACTGCGAAATAATTATTTCTCAATTTAAGTAATTTTCGGAAATAAGTGCAATTGATTAAATTTTATAGACTAATAATTACCCTAAATTGATTAAATACATCGAATTTTGTTTATAAATTAGTCTTATTTATAATTTGTTGAAAAAGAGAAATAAATAAATATATAAAATGTGAAAAATATACATTTTTGTGTTTCTAAATGACATAATGATATATATATATATATAGTGTGTTTAAAAAATACATTGCACCATTTTTTTCACTCAAAAGGACAAGACACCCCCCCCCCAGTTTCCATTTCCTAGGAAAGAAAATCTGTATTATTTGGTTTTTGAAAATTCGAATATTAACACGTGCCACCGGGTACTTCAAAATCCTGTTTGATTAACATGGGGTCATTTTGAATTTTCGAAAAATTGAACTCATGTTTCACGTTTTTATCGAAATGTGCCGAAATTCCTAGTGATTAAAGAGGAGTCTCTAAGAAATAAAACCATACTATTAACTTTTATCCCCCTCACCCTCCACGCAGCCCCCCCAAAATCCAAAAACTGCATTTTTACGTATTAGTGGTACTTTTTAGCAATAACTGTCATCTTTTTCATACAAATAATTACTAATGGACAATTTAAATATTCACCGTGACTTTTAAACATTATTTAATTGTTTAAACAAATGTAAATTATCTAAATAATTATTTATTTTCAAAAAATGTAAAAAATAATCGTATGTTCTGATTGAGATGCAATATTTTGTCATTGTATGGAAAAGGGCATTTTTTAAAAAGTATTATGTAATTATTTAAACAATTATTTATTGTTAATTTTCAGAATTTCTAAAAATTGAGCTAGAAATGTCCACTTTTTTCAATTGGTATCCTGTGCTTCTTTTTGTAGAATAATTATATAATTTTAAAACATTTCTTGTAATGTGTAACAAATTTCTATTCATTTATTATTATATTTGTGTAAACAACTGAAAAGTGGTTAACGTATTCTTTCTATACAATATACAGTCCGAAACATAATTGTATGTTCTTTATTTGCTTATACTCTCTCCCTTTTTACGGGTTTGAGAGTCTTTATATAACCATTACAAGTATTCTTATAATCTAGTCTTATACTATCTTACGAACTATTCGCTTCATACAGTCTTAAATTATTGTTCTTATTCCTAAACGCTTGCGACTTTGCCCTGGGCTTCCGTTTCCTCTTACTATTATCAATTTCAAATTTTGACTCTAGTTCGCAACACTACTTCGTAACTCTCTTTCTTTCGAGGTCATTTTTTGACTTTTTTTCTACTATTCTGTGCAATTAGCTCTTTCTCTCAGATCTTTCAGCTTCTTCATCCATTCCTCACCCTGACCATTTTTATTCAGAATCCATTTAATCCTCTCTTCTGTACTCTCCCCTCCCCCTTCGACCCCGGTACAGCTTGCCCTGCAGCTCGCTTCCTCCTCTCGTTTCAGACCAAAATCCTACGTAGCAAAACACATCAACCAACTCTACCACCACGCCATTTATCTTCCATTCATACTCTAGCTACCCTTTTTATTTTTGAAACACATCATCTTGGTCTTGTTCACATTTATTGTTAAACCCTTTTCTCTAACGTATTTTTCGAACACTCTCATCAACAAGTTCATACCTCTTTCATTATCCGCTAATAGCACTACGTCATCTGCATATGCTAATGAATACAGTTTGCCCGTTCCTAATGTTGTCCCTCCTTTCCCTTTCATCTTCAACTTCT
Organism: Belonocnema kinseyi; assembly: GCF_010883055.1. Taxonomy (NCBI): domain Eukaryota; kingdom Metazoa; phylum Arthropoda; class Insecta; order Hymenoptera; family Cynipidae; genus Belonocnema; species Belonocnema kinseyi. The sequence goes on along the minus strand of NC_046666.1, from coordinate 87,780,724 downwards.
CCTCTAAAGTACCCCGCACTAAATGTATGGGAAAATGGCTTTCGGTGGATTTAGCTGAAACTTTGTAATTTTTAAGGTTATAAGTGCCGGATGAAATATCTGTAAAAAAATCTAAAAAAATGAACAATTTTAGCGCTATGCGGCGCTAAGTGCTCAAGATCAGTGAATAAAAAGAATTACAACAGATTTTGTTACAAAAGCGATGTCAACATAGAAATCACGGTTCAGATCGTGGTCTGTCATATTTTCGCCCACACCGTTGACTCATATAGCGTGCTTCACAAAACGATCAAACGCTAAGCGCCCAAGATTTTAACTTGACTAATTAATCACTTCTTTAAAGGCAGGAATGGTACCCAAAGTAACATTAGTAACTAGTGCGCACATACCGATAATAACATTCTACCCGTCGCAAGAGGGTTGAACGCTAAGCGCTCAAGATCAGCGAATAAAACCAATCTTAGTAACTTTAGCGACAAAAGCGATGTCACTATAAGAATCACGCATCAGAAAGTAGTCAGTAATATGTTTAGCCAAACCAATGAGTTATATTGCGCGCTTCTCGAAACGATCAAACGTTAAGCGCCTAAGATTTGAACTTACCAGAAATAGTTTAATATTTCGCAGAAGCTACTGGGATTGGTTCTATTCGATGATCATGGGTGCTTAGCGTTCGACCCTCTTGCGAAGGGTATACTGTTATTATCGGAATGTGCGCACTAGTTACTAATGTTACTTTGGGTACCAGTTCTGCCTTTAAAGAAGTGATTAATTAGTCAAGTTAAAATCTTAGGCAATTAAAGTTGATCGTTTTGAGAAGCGCACTATATGAGTCAACGGTGTAGGCAAAAATGTAACAGACCACGATCTGAACCGTGATTACCATGTTGAAATCGCTTTTGTAAGTAAATCTATTGTAATTCGTTCTATTCACTGATCATGAGCGCTTAGCGTTCGACACTCTTGAGAACAGTACAATGTAATTATCGGAATGTACGCACTAGTTACTAATGTTACTTTGGGTACCATTTCTGCCTTTAAAAAAGTGATGAATTAGTCAAGTTAAATTCTTGGGCGCTTAGCGTTTGATCGTTTTGAGAAGCGCGCTATATGAGTCAACGGTGTAGGCGAAAATATGACAGACCACGATTTGAACCGTGATTTCTATGTTCACATCGCTTTTGTAACAAAATCTGTTGTAATTCGTTTTATTCACTGATCTTGAGCGTTTAGCGCCGCATAGCGCTAAAACTGTCCATTTTTTTGGATTTTTTTTACGGATATTTCATCCGGCACTTATAACCTTAAAAAATACAAAGTTTCAGCTACATCCAGAATTTCTCCTCTTCTTCTGTACACGCATACTACATCCACAACAACTTTTCCTAGTTTTATCCTTCTAACCATTGTCCCCTTACTTTCTTCTATATATTATCTCTTTCCTTCCTCTACCACTAATTCTTTTCTTACTCCTGACACCATGACACCCATTCCTCTCCCTTTAACGTGCTCCTTTCTTGCTGCTTGCATCTTCCACTCATATCATGTTGGTAATATCCTTTTCAAGCATTTCCACTCTTTCTCATCCACTCACGTCTCACTCATCATTATCACATCCCATTTCTGCACTTCTCCCCAAAATCCTAGCCCTTGTTTTTTAATCGTGACACGTTCCAGAACGCTACTTACACGTCGCCCTTTTTGATCTTATCTCCTTTATCTCTTTCATTCAGCTCCTCTTGTCGTTTTAAAACCCCCATGTGACCCTTACATTCCCCTTTTCGTGCTCATTGTCCCCTTCATTCACTATCCGTTTCCTGCCCTGCCTCAGTTCTTCTACTTCATCATTTCAAATCCATATCTCTCCGTTGACCCATTTCCTATCTCTGCCAATTCTTACGCTATTACCTTTACATCTCTGAGTCCATGCCTTTCGCTCGATTAACCACTTTCTTCTCCTTGCCCGCCACGTCAGATCCTCTTCTATTCTTTCATTTCTTCCTTTCAACAACTTATTTTTCTTCATAACTTCATATTTGTCCTGCTCACTCTCCAAGTTCACTAAAAATATACATTCTCTACCCTCTTTATTCCCTCCTAGTCTTCTTATCCCTTCCACTCTGACTTGCGCGCCGATGTCTCTCATCACCTTCCTAATCTCTTCCTCTGCCGCTTCACTGTCTACTTTCAAACCCTTCACTATTATGTTCTTTTTCCCTTTCGCTCTCTCTTCCCCTTTCATTCTTCTTTCAACCTCAATCAGTCTCAAGCGCCACCTTCCATTTTGCACATGCTTGACCACCTCACATTCTCTCACTTCTTCAATACTTTCGTTCTCTCCCACCTTAGACTCATTCCTTAGTTCTAATTTACTCACTCTCTCTTCTAGCAGTTTCATGTCCTTTTTCCTAACCTCCTCATTCTCTCTCTGCCTATTTTCTATACTTTCCAGTTTACTGCACATCTTTTCTTTCTCTCCTTTCCATAATTGTGCCCATTCTTCCCACTTTTGTCTCACTTTTCTTACCTCGTCTTTTACCTCTTCACCTTGTCTCTACATATCATTCAGTCTTTCACATGTATCATCTAATCTTCCGCAAGTCTCCTGTTTAAATCCTTTTATAAGGGCTTCTAACTTTAGGAACATATCCCCTTCATCCCTATTTCTCTCCGGCGTTCTTTTTTTTGCCTTTACCTTTTTCAAGTCATTGTCCCTCTCTGCCTCTTCGCCCCACCCCGCTCTCTTTTCCTTTTATCATCCTCCGTTTTTCCCCTTCGCTATTGACGCTCTCGCTGTTAATCGCGCTCGCCGACTGTTACCACTTGTACAACAAATCCCGCGACCCCGAGCTTCCCGGTTTCGAACCAAGCCTTTCCAAATTTGTGGGCCTCCCGCGCCTATGCCTTGTTCCTCGTCTCGATTCTGCCGTTGCTACCGGATGCAAAGGCGTAGTAAACGTCTCATCTGCATTTGCCTCACTGCCTGCCTCGTCTACGTCGCCACCTTCTCTCTCTTTGCTATCGCTATCCCTTTTATTTGTTTCACTCTTCTCACTCAACTCGCTCTGCCTCCTTCTGATATCACGTTATGGACTGCGCATAACCGACATGACGCTACTCCACCCTGTGACCTGACCTTAAGCCTCCCCTCCTCCCCTGCCACTTTCTATCCTCCCCAGAATTTTCAAAACTTTTTACAAAAATTCGCCCTCGTACACTGATTTTTTTGACAATTTGTATCTATTTCACTTTTTCTTACCCTTTGAACTCCTACTTACTGCCAAGAAACCCAGAAAATCTCCCAAACGAACCTAATCTTAAAATTAACTTTCGACACCTTTTTTATTTTCCGCTTAAATTTTCACTTTCTATCACTCTCTTCATTCAAACTTGCACTTTCACCCCAGCACTCTTAATCACCACACCCTCACCGCACTCACTCAACTTTTCACTTCTCCTCAGCCAAAATTATACGCACTCGAAAAACACCGTATATCCTCTATCAGTACTGGAAACGGAAGCCAACAATATTGTATGTGTTCTATTTTATTTCATTTTTTTAGTTAGTGAAAAAGAACTGCCTGAGCAGAGAAAGATTGTTTAAACAAATTGAAATTTATTAAACACTAAGAGAAATGTATCAAAATTATGTAATTATTGAACAAAACGTGGCATAGCACATTAATTTGAAAAAAATGTTGATATCTCTGGCTCAATCTTTAAAAATGTTGAAAAAAGACAATTAATAATTGTTTAAATAATTATAAAATATTTTTAGAAAAATGTAATACTCCAAAAAATGATAAATAATTGCATTTCAATCAGATCATACAATTATTTTTTACATTTTTTCAAAACGATTAATTGTTCAAATAATTTATATTTATTTAAACAATTGAAAATTGTTTGAAAAGCCATGGGAAATATTCAAATTGCCCATTAGTAATTGTTTGTATAGAAAAGGCGACGGTAATTGCTAAAAAGTAACAATGCTACGTAAAAATGTAGTTTTTTTATTTTTGGTCATATTGGGGGTGGGGGCTGCGGGGAGGGTGGCTCGGAAATAAAAGTATTGAGTAAATACTTAAATAAGAAAAAGTACTAGTATTTAGATCTTCCGGCTATCCGTTAGGAAAAAGTGCAAGTATAGAAAAATCATTATAGGCCTATAATTATTTTCCTATAATGAAATTACAATAATTTTTGGACGACTATATGACTACGAATAAGAATAATTATTCGATTAATTATAGGAAAAATTATAGTGAAATAATGATATAAATTAATAACATTAAAATATTGAAATAATTATTGCAAAAAGTAGAAGATACCCATAGCTTTTAAGTTTCATTTGACCTTTATTCTTAAACAAAGATTCTTTAAATATGTCCATTTGTATGTACTATTGTGTGAGTAGTTCAAAATAAATGATTCATGTATACGTCCTTCTACTTCTTGCAATAATGATTTTAATATTATTAATTACCATAATTATTTGCCTACATTTTTTCTATAACTATTCCAATCTTTATTCCTGTAATTGCAAAAAAGTTATAGGAAATTCATTATAGGAAAATCCGTATAGGTCTATAATGATTTTCACGACAATAAAAGATCAGAAGACCAGATGTAAAAAAATTATTTATCTTTATTTTTAATTGCTTCCTTATTTTTTAAACAAAAAATCCTCCTGAATGAAAAGGAATTTAAGTGAAGAACAAATATAATCACCAGATGAGTAACAGCTACAGCCGGGGAAAGGCAGCTATTTTTAGGTTAAAATTCGGAAATTGCAATTAAAGCAATTAAAATTGAAAATTGTATCTCTTGATAGTTTAGGATGTTAATTTTGTTTCTCTACTTGGTCATAATCAATATTATTAAAATACTGATTAATTTTTAAGATTGCAGAAAAAACGCTCTCTAGCTCCGCTGAAATATGAGCCCATGTCCTTCAGATTGCCGGTCTGATGCTCTACCAACTGAGCTACGGAGAAACGCGAACACTTTCTTCACAATCTCCTTACAGGCAGAATGTCAACGTCATTCCTTATATTTTTAAGATTTTTCTTTCTAAACATGAAACTCATGTTTTATTATTATCTCTTGATTCATTTTTTTAATTTTATTCGAATAAGGTATTATAAATATATTGGTCATAGTTCATGCATACTGGTGCTATAACATTTATAGTAGGATCCTTCAATCCCCTTTTCCGGACAATATCATCGGGAAAAGAATGTTTTTCGCAAACAAACTGGTCAGCTGTTACTAAAAAATGTTCCCTATTTATTTTTTTCTGATATATATCAACTAAATTTTGAAGCACTTTGAAAAAATGAATTTTTCCGCCGTCATCATGACTCGAATGGTAGCCGCATTGAGAATTTGGAGCAATGCACTTCACCATACTTTTCTTTTTCTTCGCCCACTCAATTTTGATACTTATTTTTACTCGAATCAACCGCTTTGAATTTTTGTACTCTTCTAAACATTTAAGGATTACATTTTATAAAATATTATATAAATATTATTGTTGTTTAGAAAATTTCCCATTTAGCGGCATGTTAAAGTAGGGACACGTACGAGAAGCGCCGCCACGCGACAACATTTCGCACATAGAAACTCATTGCAATAAGGTCCGAAACTCTTATAGCTGAAATACGGAGAGTCGGATAGGGCAGAAAACAATACATGGGAATGCTACCTAGAGTTCTCAAATTCTCGGTAATGTAAAATTGGGTAATATTACCGGTAACATACCGGTATGTTACTGAAACTTCGAGAATTTATCGAAAATTTATGAGAATATTCAATTTTGGTGATTTTTTGTTATTTTAAAAAGTAATCAGATAATGTTCACGATATTATACTCAATTCTCTATCATCTGTTATATTTTGAAAGTTATTTTTGTTACCAGAAATATACCAAATGATTGAAAATAAAAAATAACATCATGGACCTTTATTCACAGTGGTCGACAACCCTTCGAGATCTAAAAAAATCAGTAATTAGATAATGTTAGCCTTTATAGAAAAAATTATAAGCTGCGCTCAATTAGGTGCAGTTAAAGTATGCAAAACTTTGTGAGCATTCAAATAATAAATTTATAAAATGTTCAGAACACTCCACATAAATGAAATCAAATAAGCAATTACTTATTTCAAAAACTGTTCAAATCTGTAACATTCGTTTAAGGGCATGTGATACTTACAAAATTGTCGATTTTACCAGTATTAGGTTCCCCCGGATTTTTTTCTAGAATAATATATATTTTGTCTTAAAAATTTGGAAAATGATAGCGAACATGCTAACGGATATCCCCACACACTTTTTTGTAGGTTAATTCAAAAAAGTTTTAATTCAGCAAAATGTGATTGATTTGCATGGCGCTTAGGAAATAGTATGGATTTTTTCAGTTTTAGATTCCCCCGGCTTTTTTCCTAGGATAAGAAATATTTTGCCTTCAAAATCTGGGAAATGATAGCGAACATGCTAACAAACTTTTTTTGTGTTTTTTTATCGAAAAATTTTTTATTTTGCTAACAACGTGCGTGTATATTTCGAGGTTATGTGTGTTACAATTCACCCGAGCGTTACTTCCAAAATACACAATATTTTTGGCCGAAAACTTTGGAATTACAAATAAACATAGTAAATAATCTCCCGGAACTAACCTTGTTTGCAGGCAATCAAGAAAGTTTATTTCATAAATAATTTCCAGATTATCGGAAAGGCAGAGATAAAAAACGACGTAACCTCAAAATAATGTATCTGCATAAAATTATTTTGCACAATAAATATTTTTGTTATTATCCCTCAAAAAAAGAGTCCGGGACGTCCGTTATGATATTTTATAGCATCTCCGAATTCAGTTTTTAAAAATTTTAATTTTTGTGGAAAAAAAGCCAGGGAAACTGTGAATATCACATGCCCTTAAATAAACTGTTGAACATTGCCACAAATGAGCTTCACGAAAGTTTAGAAGGAGAAAAAAATTAATTCTCATAAATTCTCGCCGGGATCGAACGTCGGGTACGTTACCAGGGTAACTTACCTGACTTGAAACTCTAGTGCCACCACTATGTCTGACTTCATTCTCTAGCTTAACCCCCTGCCTCGAGCGTGTGTGTTTGCAGTAGTAGTTTTCTTACGATATGGAGGGGAAATTTCGGTCATACTAAGACAACAGATGGCACCACAAAAAGTAGGTCTGTCTTTTTCATTCAATTGCATCAAGAAAAGGCAAAAATAATTAAAAACTTGATACTGTTTGCAAATTACCAAAAAAGAATATATGAAGAAATAAGAGTAACTATTACTAATTATTTCGAAAAAGAAAAAGTCATGAAAATATGTACTTTAATATGAATAAAAATAAATTTTAAGATACATTTTGAAAGCAGTTCGAACTTTATAATTTTGTGATTTATTTTGCTCACATTATTGATTTTATTATTTGTTAAAGTTAATCAAAATTATTTATTGTTAAAATGATCAATGTAGCTAATGAAAAAATTAATAATATTTAAGACCGCGTTGACAAAAATATTTAAAAAATATACACGATCCGAAGAATTAATGAAAAATATATTACTTACATCCAATATAAATATAATAATAATTAGAATATGTAAGATTATAACTTAAGTTGCAAAGTAAAGAATCTTTGTTCCTTTAAAATCTTAAAAGTTTCAAGTTTTGAAGGAAATATTTTATAAAAGTAGTGGAATGGAAGCTTCTAATGTGTCCCCTAATGGTTTACATTTTTCTTATATCTTCTCTATTCCTTTACACACCCTCCACACACTTACTTGGTGGTGGAAGGGGGACCTACAGTTTAAGGTGGGTTCCGAACCACCAAGAGCATCAGCCTTAAGTACTTAGAGAAAACCTTTTTCTCTAGAGGTACCGGTCCCACGACTCTCTGGAGATGAACAACTTCCTGGCTAGGCTAGTGTTCACCGCATGGGCCACCGAGACTCTTCCAGACTCTTCCAGAGAGCCTTCAATTTTCTTGCGATTTTAAATTTTTCTGTTTTAAATTAAAGATCATTAAAGTCCATAGATCTTGACTCTCCGAAATTGTGTCTCCTCTATTTTTTTATTAATAATTTTTCCAGTCAAAATATGAACAAAGTCTTATTATCAATACAAAATTTCTTTTTGCTAAAAATGCTTCCTATTAATGTAGGAATGACATTTAATAACAAAAGTAATTCTTAAGGTTTTAATAACCACTGTGATAAACAATCTTTGTATCAAAATATTAGAATTTGAGATTTTTCAAATTATAATTTCCCTCAAAAGCCAGAACAACTTCAGGTATTCCTTAAAATAATAAATATATAATAATATTTGTAAAATATAACAATTTAAATTTCTCTAAACAAATGAGATAAACAAATTTAAAATATTTGCCCTTTCGCATAGAAAATTTTTCTTGCACTGGAAATTTTTTAAGCCATTCGATGAATGACTGCTAACAAAGATATTAGGTCCTAGATACGGCATGGGTCAGTG
>NC_046666.1:87770533-87772100 GCF_010883055.1 Belonocnema kinseyi | reverse complement strand
CCTGTACCAAGGGTTTCTGCTGAATATGGTTACAAAAATAAATAGGCAGTCGCGGACAATTGTCCAGGGGTGGTCCCGAAGGAATTAACCACCAAGTGGAGGTGTGAAAACCCTGCCGAAAGCTGAATGGCACCTGGGTGAGGTGTCTAGAATGGTGACTCTGGGATACCGGGCGACCTCTCAGAGTCAGCAGCCTTATCCTTGCATGCGGGGCTCTACAAAGATGGACGAACCCCTTTCCCTAGCTTCTCGTGGGAACAACAATAACAACACCAAACATAGTTGTAGTAAGTGCGGTTCAAAACAACAGAACGCGCAGGGCTCCCGACAATGGGTCGGCCAACAATGCCGACCAATCTAGAGCTGGGGGAGCCAATGGAAATGGATTCAATGCGATGGATCGGCGGGATCTCGTGACCTTTGGGTGGACGGAGCAACTGAATCACGATTTGCTAGACTGCTACGCACATGAATAAAAGCATGCATCTTAAGTTTTCCGTTCCGTGACTGTACATCTCACGCCGTCAAGGGGGTCGCGGAATATTGAGTCTTGAATGTCTTCACAACAGGATTATTCTGGGTACAGCGCATAGAGTTGCAAATGGAAGAGACCCTCTTCTTAAAATGGTCAGGAATCACGAGGAAGTGGGCAACGGAGCATTTCTGTACAAAGCGGCGGAGGAGGCTGCTGAAACACTCGAACTTGACTTCAGTATTAGGGGTGAGCAAAATGCATGAAATCTAATCTATCTCGAGTACTCACTCCTGAAAGCCCGGATTAAGAAAGCACAAGAGAAAAACTTTCGTGAACAGCTCCTCGATAAGAGGATGCACGGTATCTTCCACAGAAATGTGAAGGATCAGTCAATGTCTAGTGAGCATTTAGCTCACATGCTATCTAGTTGTTTAACACATGCGGGAACGACCTACATTCAAAGGCACAATGCGGCACTAAGAGTACTTTATTACCATCTCTGTCACTCCTACAGCATTCACCTTAATATCGCTCCTCTAAATGCTCCTAGGGAAATTGAGTCAATTGTCGAGAATGGGAAGTGCCGCATATACTGGAACTTTCTATGCTCGACAATTGTTTCTGTTGCTCTCTCGAGGCCTGACATGGTTCTTCTTGACTTCGAGAATCGAACCATGTTCGTTATCGAATTTTCGGCACCAGGTGACAAAAACATCATAGCCAAGGAGAATGAAAAGAGAGAGAGGTATCGAGACCTTATAAGGGAGTTGCAACGATTGTACCCGGAATATTCTGTTAAACTGATCGTCCTTATCATCGGCGCTCTTGGAGGTGCCAAGCTTTCACTTGCTAATCGCCTAAAAAGCATCCCTGCGTGTCAGCAATATGCTAGAACACTTGCGGGAAAAATGCAGAAGGCGGTTGTCCTTGTGTCTCTCCGTGTTCTTAGGGTGCAAGAGGCTTTTGCTGGATCGTCGATTGATTCCTTTACAGACTGTAACCACCTATCTCACGGTTGTGAGGCGTGATTATGGCTGAAATTTTACCGCGATTTGGCTGGAAGTGGGTGCAATTTTTCAGATTAGCACCCGC
>NC_046666.1:87766877-87770433 GCF_010883055.1 Belonocnema kinseyi | reverse complement strand
TACATTTTCGACTATATCGACGTGCTGCCCTCTTCAACTTTTCACCGTTTCTATGGCAACCGCGTCCTCCTAGCACGTCAACGGACGGTTTGGGGCCGGGGCGCACACCAAAAGTTGTTAAATTCCAAACCGAACGTAATTTTCTGTTTCTCGCGTTCGCCTTCGTCATCACTATAGCAATTTTTGCTATAGTTGAGTCGGTTGGCTGTCTCTGTACGGCCTGTACGCTAAACATGTTATGAACTCTGAATTACTTAATTATATTCAAATTAAAGAGAGCCTAAAAATATTCTAGTTATTATTATTTTAAAATTTCGAGACAATCAAGAAATGTAAAAAAATTCTTTTCCTGCTTTAGAATTTTAGTCAAATTTCTAAAATTAATTTTAAAAACTAAACTTAAAATTTAAATGAAATTAAGATAAATTAAAAGATTTATTAAAATTCCAATTGAAATAAAATTTATTTGAATTTAAAATTTAAATAAAATTTAGCTAAATTCAACATTTAAATGAAATTCAAGTGAATTTAAGAATTAAATCAAGTTTAGTTAAATTAAATTAATTTCTCGTCTGGTTTATTTTCAAAGAGAAATTTTCTAGACACTAAGTAAATAAGTTTGAAAACAATTCTATTCGTACTTTAAGATTTATTGTAGTGCAATTTTAAAAATTATTTTGTAAAACTAAATTTAAAGATTGAATACAATTCAGATCATTTCAAAAAGTAAATACATTTTAGTTAAATTCAAAATTTAAGTAAAATTTAGTTGAATTTAGGTAAATTTCAGTTAAAATTGTAGATGTTGAATGGTGTTAAATGGTGTTAAATTTAATGACAATTTAGTTCAATAAAAATGCAACTGTCGTTAAGTTTTAAATTTCATTGAATTGAATACGGATATGTGGGTTGTTTCTTGGCTTCAACAATGTAGAGTATTCAAATAAGCTGGAGAAATTTAAAAAAATTCCCTCATTTTTATAATAATTAGTTAAATTCGACAAAAAAACTCAGGAAAGGAATTAGGACTCATAGTTCTAAAGTTTTTGGTTTGAAACTTTTCAGAAGTCGACAATGTCAAAATATAAAAGCAAGCGTTTAAACTTCAGCATAAGTATTTTGCACGAAAATATTTTATTATCCCAAAATTTTATTTCGAATAAGAAGTACGTTAGCAATTAAATAATTATTCCATTCGAAATTATTCAGTTTCGAAAATTAGATTATAACTTCAAAGCCTTTGAAATGAAAAGGTTTTAAATGAGAGAAATTTGAAATGAAAACAATTAAAATTACAGTGTAATTATATTCTTTTATAAGCGTAAAAATAAAATAATAATTATTAATAGAAACTAGTTTATAAATTTAAAATTCAAAATCTCAGTATTTGTAAAATTTCGAATATTCTTCGAGTATAACCTGTCAATTCAAATTATTTAATTTCAAACGTTTTAAATGAAATCACTTATGATTCGGCAGTACATTTTTTTTAGCTTAAGGATATGAATAATTTAAAGCTGCAATAAGCAGATTATTCGATGTCAAACCTCGTGAAAAATTGGAATAAATGTAAAGCCTTTGAAATCGAAAACTTTTTATAAGAGGAATTTTAAATTGAATGGTTTTAATATATTTTCAATTTAAAACATTCAAATTGAGTAATTGTATAACCAGAAATTTCAATAATTATATTATGTGAAATTTTTTCATAGAGTTGATAAATTAAAAATACAAGCATTAATATTTTTCAATTTTTGAATATGCCTCAAGGATAATATGATAAATTTAAATTATTTAATTTTGAAAGTTTTGAATTGAAAATTAAAATGCAGAATTGTAAATGTTTGTATTTGGGTAATATCAGATTTTGGAGGACATTAATTTAAGCCTAATCAAGTTAGAAGGCTTACAGTTGTCAATTTTACGATATTAAACCCTTATATTTAAAACCAAATTAAATTTCAATGTTAAAATTTTTTATTGTTTAGGATTTGATTCTTAAATTCAGAATTTTTTCAATGCTTTACATTTTTAAATTTACACTTTAAAACCTTTTTTTTAATTTGAATCATCGAAAAAAAATATATTACATTTTAGTAGACACGACTTTTTTTTACGTAAAAAAATTAATTTCGGAAATACCCCGTGAGCCAAGGTGAACAATCCGTCAAGAGGAAAAAATGGGTCAAGCCAAATCTGCTGTTTGCGTGAAGAAACTCACTATCTTCGTTTTGACGTGAATCTTCTTTGCGTACGCTGCAACGCGAAAATGACCCTTACGTAAAACTTTAGAGAGTAACTTTTTTCTCCAAGACGGCAGAAATAATCACGGCTTATAACATTAAAAAAATATTATTTGATAACAAAACTTCGTCACTTATTTATTACATAAAAACATTTGTTCTCGTTTACAAGATTTAAGAACTAAGAAAAAAATCTTGATTGGAATATATTGATTTTTAAAAGAACAAGAAGCTTTAAGCATTATAACGCTAGGCAATTTTTTCATTATGTCCAATTGTCTACTGTGTTATGAATTTCAGTTAGAAGAAACTTGTGAATAATACAATAGAGCGAAATTAAACTTCGGTTTTCAATAAAGATCTTTGAAAAGGTGTATACAATTTTTGAAAAAATAAGTTTAACAAAAAAGTGCCAGATCATGTATTTTTTGGTTCGATTCATAATTTTATTAAAATATGAAATTCCTTCGAAATCTTTTTTAATTATGTAAGAAATAAAAATGTGTAATATCTTTTTTAAATAAAACAGTGGGGCTTTTTGCATGATTGTAGTTATTTTTCTTTAAAAAACCTTTTTTGTCAATGAGGTAATTAATTTATAATGCATACGCCTTTAAAATTTTATAAACGAACAAATTTAAAAAAGCAAGTTTTTTATTAAAGGGTAGAATTAACAATAATTATTTTAGCAGAATCAAAAATTTTGAATGGAATTAAATATGCAAACAGTTAAACAAGTAAATGCAAACAAAAGCTTAATCGACCAGCTGGAAAGTATAGTTTGCTATACATGACCGGTGGAGAACATTTTAGAGTTTCAACTTATTTTTCTCAATAAATACAAAATAAAGAAATAAAGGAAATAATTAAAGGAAACTAAATAAAAAACTAAAGAAACTTATATATATTCATTAAAAATAAAATGAAAACGTCGTCAAATTATTATTTATATTATTTTTCATGATTGCGGTTTAAAAAACGTAATTAGCTCAGATATTAAAACAAACAGAAAGACGAAAATTACGGCAATTATTATGTCAAGTTTTAGTATTAAATGCTATTTAAAAAAAAAAGTAAACTTACATTTTTTCTTAAATTTAGATTTCTGGAGCAGGGAAAATGACATTTTGTAAGATTGAGTTACTTCTTATTTCAATTTGAAAAGATGGTTCATATTTATAACATGGCATTAGCTAAACTGTAGAAGCAAACCGTAATTTCCTTTGACTTTCGAAAATGCTTCTTACACTTTACAGCTGTTAAAAAACTCATATACCACTAAATTCACAAATATTTAAAAAATGCAACATTTC
>NC_046666.1:87755015-87766777 GCF_010883055.1 Belonocnema kinseyi | reverse complement strand
GGGGGGGGGGGAGATGGAAGTTGGAGCCAACGGTAGAAGGTGCGAGGTGTTATAACGCCAATAAATAATATACCTGAATCGCGTGCTCAATCGGATTGGGAAAAACAAAGTAATGAATAGTTTTGAAGGTAAAAAATAGACAATACTAATGAAATAAAAAAAGTGAATTAAAAAGAAAAACAGTATTATGACCCCATACACCCGAAAAACACGTAAAAAAAGAAAATTTGAACAATTTAAAGTATACATCGTGAACCCACAAGATTAGTAGAAGAAGTTTTCAAATAAAAGGGAATAGTAATAGAAATTCGTACTGTAAATAAATTAATAACCTGCTGTGTAACTCAATCAGTAGGAAAAACTGTAAAAAGAAAATAATGTAGCTACGTGATTATGTGAAGTAAACAATATACGAATTTTAGCGCCAAAGGAAAATGCTCCTAAAGCTGTAATAATTATTTTGATATCGTAAGGTACTTAATTACATACATAATTAATATATTAACAGAAACGTTCTAAGTTTAGAAATTTTATAAGAAGAATTCATTTAGAATGAATACGATCAAAAATGGTATAATCGAATTTTCTCTTAAATAAATTAATTTTTCACGAAAAAGGAATTTTCAGCCAAATACTAGAATCCTCGAAAAAAAGATGAAATTTCAATTAGGAAGTTTATTTTTCTACCAAGAATGACGAATTTTCAACAAAATTCTGAATTCCCAAATACTGTATGAAAACATGAATTTGTTTCCAAATAGTTCAATTTTTAACGAAAATGTTCGATTTTAAAACAAAAAGGATTAATTTTTTAGCAAAACAGAAAAATTAAAAAAATTGAATTATTAAGTAAAAAAGGTCAATTTTCAATTTAAAATATCAATTTTCAAAAAAATTGTAGAATCGAAATTTCTTATGAAGAAATTAGTTTTTAACCATCAGAAAAGGAATTGTTTTAAATTACTGAATCCTTAATGAAAAATATTAATTTCAACCAAGAATATTACATTTCTACCAAAAATTACGAATTTTCTACAAAATCTAGAAAGATTCAAACAAATAAATGATTTTTAACTTAGAAAAATTTAATTTTTTAACCAAAAGTAATATAAGTAGATTTTACCATTATAGAAATTAATTTTTAAAAAATACATATAAATTTGAAGAAAATAGTTGAATTTTCAATCAAAAAGGTTTTTTTAACCGACACAGACGAAGTTTCAATTAGGAACTTAATATTCAACGAAAAAATGGGATGGTTCAGCTTTTAGTTAAAAAAATAATTTTTAATTTAAAGAAGTGTAATTAAGAAAAAAAATCTGAGTTCTCTACCAAAACAGATTGTAACTAAAAATATAAATAAATTTTTTGCCAAAAATGGAAAGTTAAATTTTCATTTCAATAAATTAATTCTGAAAAAATAGGAATTGTCCAAAAATGGTTGAATCCTCAATCAGCAAGGTGATTTTTCAAACAAGAAGATTAATTTTCTACTAACAAATACGAATTTCTAACAAGATCCATAAATTTTTAAACAATTAATTAGTTTTTCGACTAAACAAGATCACACTTTATTTAAAAATGTTAATTTTCTACCAAAAATATCATAGTTAAATTTTCTGTTAAAAAAATTAATTTTCACAAAAAAAAGTGTTATAAAAATTGTTTCAACGGAAATCGAATCCATTTAACATTAGACAGGTTCTGCACTTCAAGTCGTTGAATCAATGTTGGTTTTAGATTAAATTTCAAAAGGATTATTTTTTCGTTATGAAAAAAATTGTATGTACAAAGGATTAATTTTTGACCAATGAGATTAATGTTTAACAAAAAAGACGAATTTTCAACTAATTACTTCATTTTTAAACTATAAGGGAACAGTTTTAAAAAATTTGTGTTGGAAATAATCAACAATTTAGTTGATTTTTTTCTGTCTTGACTAAAATTGTTTCTTGGTTAAAAACTCATCTCTTTGGGTAGAAACAAGATTTTCTTCGAGAACATAAGCACAATAAAAATGTACCCCTTTTGGTTGAAAATTCAACTATTTTTTGGAAAACTTTCCTTTTTGGGTTGAAAACTCAACAATTTTGTATATATTTTTATTTTTTCTTTGTTCGTCCTAGAGCTTTGCGCTCGATAATATATACATATATACAATTATACATCTACAACTTTAATTTGGTAGTTTTGAATTATCTTTTATTAAAGCCCCTATGTTGAGGACTCAACTGTTTTGTTTAAAATTCGACTTTTTTGTTTGCATTCAACTACTTGGTTAAATGCTAAACTAATTTAGTAAAAATGGATCTTTTTTGGGTTGAATATTCATCATTTTAGTTGAAAATTTAATTCTTTTGTTGAAAATTCTTTCTTTCTTTGGTTGAAAATTAATATTTTTCTTGAACATTCCTCTAATTGTTTTAAGATTAAACGACCTTTTAAAAATAAATTTTTTTGGTTGAAGATTCATTATTTTAGTTTAAAACTTATATCTGGTTAAAAATTAAGAAGTTTGCTTGAAATGCCTTTTTTGGTTCAATTCAGCCCCTGTTGTTTTAAAATAATCATATTTGTTAATTTTTGGTTGAAAATTTATATACTTATTTCAAAGTTTAACTATTTCGTTAAAATGTTATTTTTTGGATGAAAAAGTAACTCTATGGTTGCAAATTCATTAATTTTTTAAAACTGAAAATTAAACTTTTTCATTTTCCGTGTAAACGGTTTTGTTAAAAATTTTACTTTTTGATGAAAGATTTGCATTTACAACCGAATAGTTTAACTGTTAACCAAATAGTCAAATTTTCAACCTACAACTATAAATTTTAAATTGAATGGCCAAATTTCCAAACAAAATAAGATGAATCTTTAACCTCGAATCTTTAACTTTGAATATTTTGCGAGTAAATAAGTATTTTAAATGTTTTCAACAAAAGACACGATCCTTAAATAAACTCATTAAACATGATTGCACTATTCGCATACCGAAGCACAAAACTGTAGTATATTTTGGTATAGTATCTTGATTTGGAACGGAAGTGTCTCTCTTCTCACTTGACCAATCCGCAGTCAGCTGCCACATGGCACATCCATTACTACAGTGCGAGGTGTTCAAACGCCAATAAATAATATAACTGAATCGTGTATTCAATCGGATTGGGAAAATCAAATTAATGAATAGTTTTGAAGGTAAAAAATAGACAATAGTAATGAAATAAAAAAATGGAATTAAAAAGAAAAACAGTATTATGAACCCATACACCCGAAAACCACTTAAAAAAGGAAAATTTGAACAATTTAAAGTATACAGCGTTAACCCACAAGATTAGTAGAAGAAGTTATTAAATAAAAGGGAATAGTAATAGAAATTCGTACTGTAAATAAATTAATAAGCCGCTGTGTAACTCACGCAGTAGAAAAAAATGTACAAAGGAAACAACTGTAGCTATGTGATTATGTGAAGTAAACAATAGACGAAGGTTAGCGCCAAAGGAAAATGCTCCTAAAGCTATAATAATTATTTTTATATTGTAAGGTACTTAATTACATACATAAATAATATATTAACAGAAGCGTTTTAAGTTTAGAATTTTTATAACAAGAATTCATTTAGAAAAATGTATCACGAGTTAAGTATTACCGTTTTAGTAACGACGCCTGAAGTATTAGGAAATTATATTTTTTACATTTAACACTTTCATTTATTTAACAATGATTGGATTGGTTTATAAGAACACTTAGAGAATATAGTTAATATGGTACAGAATAATGTTTGTTCGACTATATTATCTTGTAAATATTTATAAAATCCGAAGGTATCGTAAGAAATTAATGATTATATCGATTACTTCATTGAAAACTGATATTGAAAATCTATTAAATGAGAGGATTACTTGCGGAGTAATACTTATAAATTCACGTATATAAATTACCGACACCTGTAAAAGATCACCTAATGTTAAAATAAAACAATTTTAAATAATAGTATGATAAAATTCCTCATAAAAAGTATCTGTAGTAAGGAAATGAATTTTTAAATTAATTAGAAACACCAATGAGCGATAACTTCTACAGAATATTAAAAAAGATTACAGTGATATTCATATTAATAGTGGATATCGTTTGAAAAAATATTCCTAATATAACTTTGAAAATTTTACGAATAAATAAGTATTTTAAATGTTTTAAACATAAGACACGATCCTTAAATAAACTTATTAAACATGATTGTTTATACTGATACAAGTATGCACCGGTAAATCCTAATATTATACCGAATCGCACTCCCTAATCACTTCAAGATGCCAGCAAGTACTATTAGCATACCGAAGCACGAAGCTATAGTAAGTTTTGGTATAGTATCTTGATTTGGAACGGAAATGTCTCTCTCTCTCTCTTCTCGCTCGACCAATCCAGTCAGCTGCCCGTTTGGCGCGTCCCTTACTAAAGGGTCCCTAATAGCAACAAGTTGGAATTTTTTCTTTATTTAATCAAATCCCTTCATCCGAAACTTCAGAAATGATTTCGAGACAGATATAAAAAGAAATGTAAGTTTCAAGCGAACGGTTTCGTCCACCTATCACTTTGTTAAAAGCTGTTTGAGCGCACTTTCTTCGATTCACCTCATGCTTATTCCAATTACAATTTTTATTCTAACTAATAAAAAACTTGCCAAATCAAATAAGAATAAAAGTTAATAATAATTCTTTATTTTGTAAACTTTCGTAATCTTTTGTTTACAAACAATTTTAATTTCACTTTATTTTTTAGGTTGTTCATTTTTGCTGCAACGATTTTATTATTTTATTTATGGTGAAAAATTATTCTTGCCAGCTAATGTCATAAGCTAAAATATCAATAGGCATACAGAATTGTTATCAAACTCTGAAAACATTTATAATAATTGGAGGGTTGGCCAGCTTAAATCTTGAAACGGTGAGAATTTCTCACACATACGAATATCACTGTATGTACCTTTTCGTAGAGCATAATTTTGAATTATTCATTAAAATAATGTTTCACATAACGTTTCGATGTCAAATATTAATTACATTAGTAATTCAAAATCCATATTCCGCGATAAGGCTCCCTTTGCCATAGTACCGCGTGCAGCACGAACAAAACGCTACTAATTAATATAAACGAAGAAATAGAAAAACACACAATTATTGATGCTTATCTTTCTAATTTTTGGTGTCACTTTCCTTTTTGATTGAAGGTACAGTGTCGCTAATCCAATTCAAATACTGCTTGTTGCCGTTTTGGATCTGAAATTCTAAGTATTTCTAATACAAACAAGAAAGTTAGTGGAAATTATTATTAATTGTATACTATTATTACTAATATTTTTCCGAATTTCTGGACAATTTATGATCTGCTCATTCAACTTTGAATACGTTTTGAAAGTGGACCTCTTTCGTATCTTTCAAGGGCATGTGATACTTAGAAAATTATCGATTTTACCAGTTTTAGGTCCCGCCGGCTTTTTTTTCGAGAATAATAAATATTTTGTCTTAAAAATTTCGAAAATGATAGCGAACATGCTAGCGGACGTCCCCACACATATTTTTTCAAACAAATTTTGATATTGCTAACAACGTGTGTATATATTGCGAGGTATGTGTGATACAATTCTTCCGAGCGTTACTTTCAAACTACACAAAATTTTTGGCCGAAAACTTTTGACTTACAAATAAACATAATAACTAATCTCCCGGAACTAACCTTGTTTGCAGGCTATCAAAAATGTTTATTTCACAATATTAATTCAAAATTATCGGAAAGGGAGAGACAAAAAACGACGTAACCTCAAAATAATGCACATGCATAAAATTTTTATTTAGCACAATAAATTTTGTTTGTTATTGTCCCTCAAAAATTAGTCCGGGGACGTCCGTTATGATATTTTATAGCTTCTCTGAATTCAGTTATTAAAAATTTTCATTTTGTGGAAAAAAAGCCGGGGGAACTGTACCCGATTGACCTCACGACGAAGTATCACATGCCCTTAAGTTAACAAGAAGTCCCGATTTTGACGATTTGGAGCTAAGGTCACATTATAATTCCTTTTCAATTACCATATTATTTTAAGGAAAATCTGAATTTTACATTTCTGAAGAATATTTTACTTAATGATTAATCAGGGTGACCAGAAGTCCTTCTTTGGAAGGACCTGTCTTTCTTTGGAAGGAAATGTCCTTCTTTTTTGATGTTTGTCCTTCTGTCCTTCTTTTTTGTCTGATGTCCTTCTTTTTCAAGATATTCGCGATATTTGCATTTTTATTGCGCGGACCTAAATTTTCTTCACAACTTCTACCAGCGAAGCCTTAGCTCGAGAGGAATAAAATTCGTCGCTTGACCAATGACAAATTTACTTAGATTAACCTCATTGTTCACTACGTTTGTGTTCGCACAGCACTTCTCTCTAGGAATTGTGCTTGTTGAAACTGCGATGGGAGTCCGAGACCGTGTCGAAAGCTGAAAACCGAATAGACCTGTTTTTTTAACGTTCGTCGATGGAAAAAGAAGTCCGTTAGATTTTCGACTGCGAAATGGCACGGAGTCCTACTACTGATCGTATAAAAAGCCATAACCTGCTATATATTCGGCTTGTGTTTCCCGTTCCCGTTCTTCACTTTACTATTCCAATGACTGCAAAGGGGAAAGTGTTCCTATGTCTCTGTCACTGTACAAATCTAACGGAAGTACCATTGCAAGGTTATGTGTAATTAAATTTTTTAAGTTTTATTTTAAGTTTCTTAGTCTCGTAAATAATAATCTGTCGCTGTGAGTTTCATTTTCTATATTTATTATTCACAGGTTATAATCACAGGATAATCACTTTTAATTTTCAAATAACGCGCCAAATTGGGCTAGGGGCGGACAATAATTAATGGTGGGAGGTGGTAAGGAGTGGGGTGTCCTGCTTTTCCTACCCAGTCATCTGGTGACCCTGTGATTAATGTTATACGTAACATAATAATCAATTTTTATATACTTACAGGTAGAGATATGACTTCACAGACTTCGTAAGGATGATTTTCCCTAAAATATAAAGAAAATTAGTTTTTGATAGTTGATTTTCTACAGCTAACAGTGTCGCAACCACGAAGTACTAGAAGGAGATAGTCCAACATTTAGGAAATTGAGGAATAACGGCACCTGTTGCAAATGGTGGTCTACCATTTCGGCCCTTGGTGCTGAAAACTGGAACTAGAAAGAGTAGGTACAAATTAAAAACGTATTTTAATTTTTGCGTAAGTGTTTTTACATTTTTTATGTAGTATAAAACAATAATTGAATACTAAAAATAAATCTTCATCAAAAACAAATAGTTTTAGATCGAACTTTCATCTTATACAGTGAAGAAACACAATTTTGTAAAATAGGTTTACAAAAAATGATTTGACTATTTCATGCAAGTTTCAATGCATTTTAAGTTAATGTAAATCTTAATTAATGTATGTAGCGACAAATTTTATCCAGGTTATGCAAAGAATACCAATAATAGACGTTTGGAATTTAAATACGAATTCTAACCTAGTTTTTAGATCAGATTTTTAAATGGTAAATATTTGATGTATACATTAATAAAAATTTACCTTGAGTTCACTTTTGCTTTAAAACATACACTTACGTTTATAATCTTTTGAAAATCACGATAAATAGTACAATAATTGGTTTTTTTGTTTAAAAAATATTTCTGTAAAAAATGTATTTTTCCCGTATAATATATAAATTGAAACTAAACCCCTTTTTTCTAATAAATACTTATTTTTCTTATCCAACAATTTAAACTCTACAAAAAAAATCGCTGCAATACTTTTGTGCACAAATTAAAATGCATATTTAGAATCGTATCTATTCTCTCTAGTTCGGATTTTTGTCAACAGCTGGCTTATCGCAGTTTAACCGTTCCCAATAGTAGCAACAAAGATATTAGGTCCTAATTACGGCATAAGATTAGTTGCACCATATACCGGTAGTTAGCGCGGCAGGCAAGTTTGTGGTCCTGCATATATATATTGCTCTTAGTTCGGCCACATGTAGAGGCGCGACATGTACCGATTGGTTCCGACACAAGTTTGTAGAGGCGCGACAGGCAGCTATATATTCGGTCGCGCCAAATTATAGTGCATTTGAAATCCAAAATGGTAATAATCTAATTTTACTTTATAAGTGAATGGAAAAATAATTTTAATTGAGTACAAAAGGTCTTGAAGGAATTCGAAAACACTACAGACATTTTGAAATCAAAACTATGCCCAAAATGTAGCGAAGATGTCAGTATAAAATAGTAATAACAAATTTGAATTGAAAAGTTTATTTTTTATTTAAGTTATAATTTTTTTGGAAATTAGTAGAAAAGTGAATTTGAAGATACAGTTTAGTTTTATTTAAATTTAAATAAACTAAAAAAGCTGTCTGGTTAAATCAACCAGAATTCTGGTTGAATATGTCCTTACTAATTTTTTCCGGTTAAAGAAATAAAAATTCTGAAAAGAAATTACAGTTTAGCAATTTAGAAATTACTACAGTTCAGCTAAGGACATGTTATAAATATGAACCATTTTTTCAAATTGAAATAAGAAGTAACTCAGTCTTACAAAATGTCATTTTCCCTGCTCCAGAAATCTAACTTTAAGAAAAAATGTAAGTTTGCTTAATTTTTTTTTATTATCATTTAATACTAAAACTTGACATAAAAATTGCCATAATTTTCGTCCTTTTGTTGTTTTAATATATGAGCTAATTACATTTTTTAAACCGCAACCATGAAAAATAATATAAACCAATGCTATAAATTCACAGAACTATTATGTACTTCAACAGTCTATATTTAAAAAAATAATTTGACGCTGTTTTTATTTTATTTTATTTTTAATAAATATATAAGTTTCCTTAGTTTTTTATTTAGTTTCCTTTAATTATTTCCTTTATTTCTTTATTTTGTATTTATTGAGAAAAATAAGTTGAAACTTTAAAATGTTCTCCACCGGTCATGTATAGCAAACTATACTTTCCAGCTAGTCGATTAAGCTTTTGTTTTCATTTACTAGTTTAACTGTTTGCATATTTAGTTCCATTCAAAATTTTTGATTCTGCTAAAATAATTATTTTTAATTCTACCCGTTAATAAAAAACTTGCTTTTTAAAATTTGTTCGTTTATAAATCTATTTTCTAATAAATTAAATATTTGATCAACTTTCAGTTTCTTTTACAAACTTTTAAAGGCTTATGCTTTATAAATTAATTACCTTATTAACAAAAAAGGTTTTTTAAAGAAAAATAACAACAATCATGCAAAAAAAAACACTTTTTTATATGAAAAAGATATTAACCATGTTTATTTCTTGCATAATTAAAAAGAAATTTCATATTTGAATAAAATTATAAATCGAACCAAAAAATACATGATCTGGCACTTTTTTGTTAGACTTAATTTTTCAAAAATTGTATACTCCTTTTCAAACATCTTGATTGAAAACCGAAGATTAATTCCGCTCTATTGTATTATTCACAACTTTCTTCTAACTGAAATTCATAACACAGTCTTGGGGAATAAAGTTACTCTCTAAAGTTTGACGTAAGGGTCATTTTCGCGTTGCAGCGTATACGTAAAGAAGACTCACGTCAAAACGAAGATAGTGAGTTTCTTCACGCAAACAGCAAATTTGGCTTAACCAATTTTTCCCTCTCGTGTCTATTAAAATGTAATGTTTTTTTCTCGATGACTCAAATTAAACAAAAGGGTTTGAAAGTGTAAAATTAAAAATGTAAAGCATTGAAAATATTCTGAATTTAAGAATCAAATCCTAAACAATCAAAAATTTTAACATTGAAATTTAATTTGGTTTTGAATATAAAGGTTTAATACCATAAAATTGACAACTGTAAGCCTTCTAACTTGATTAAACTTAAATTAACGGCCTCCAAAATCTGATGTTAGCCAAATACAAACATTTACAATTCTGCATTTTAATTTTCAATTCAAAACTTTCAAAAGTAAATAATTTAAATTTATCAGATTATCCATGAGGCATATTCAAAATTTTAAAAATATTAATACTTATATTTTCCATTTATCAACTCTATGAAAAAATTTAAATAATATAATTATTGAAATTTCTGTTTATAAACTTACTCAATTTGAATGTTTTAAATTGAAAATATATTAAAACATTTTGATTAAAAATTCCTCTCCTTATAAAAAGTTTTCGATTTCAAAGGCTTTACATTTATTCCAATTTTTCACGAGGGTTGACATCAAATAATCTGCTTATTGTAGCTTTAAATTATTTATATCCTTAAGGGCATGTGACACAACTAAATACCTATATTACCGACCACAGTTTTTCAGTTCACTGAATGTTTTTTTGAACCTTAGAACTTTTTTTGTAAATAAAATATCGAGCTGAAACTTTGGGAAATGTATTAAAGTACAATAAAGTACGTTTAGGTACTGCATTTTGGTAGGAACTTGACTGAAAATTATTTCATCTTTTTTCTGAACCTCAACATTTTTTGAACGTTCCAACTTTTTTTATACATAAAATATCGGTCTCAAACTTTGAGAAATTCAAGAGCCGAAAGAAAACTACAACAGTAAAAGATGTAAAAAAATATATTTCAACAATCCATTCCAACGGCATCAGCCGGTAACGTTGTACACAAAAATACGAAACCTGGCGGCCACTAGACGAGGCTCTAGAGAGTTCGCATTTTCGTGTACAACGTTACCGGCTGATGCCGTTGGAATTGATTGTTTATATATATTTTTTTACATCTTTTATTATTAAGCTTTGTACTTAAACGTAGTTTTCTTTCGACTCTTGAATTTCTTAAAGTTTGAGACCGATCTTTTATGTATAAAAAAAGTTGGAACGTTCAAAAAATGTTGAGGTTCAGAAAAAAGATGAAATAATTTTCAGAGAAGTTCCTACCAAAATGCAGTTGATCCCTTTTCAGGATCAACCGTTTGGCTCTGCCCTACTCCCTTTCTTTCCCTTACTTCATCCAATTTCTTCATCCACATCACTCCCTGTCCACTACCATCCAAGATCTATCTTACACACTCATCCACACTCAACTGTCCCTCTTCCTCTCCTGTACATCTCTCTAATACATGTGCCTATGACTCCATTTCGTATCCACATACTCTGCATAAATTCTCCTCTACATTCATATAATATCTGCATGCTCTCACTCCTTCTCCCATTCTGAACCGTACAACCCTCCTCCATTTTTCTTCGTTTTTTATTTTTTGCAGATATTCTGGTGCCGCCAATCCTTTGACCATCATATACCATCTATTGTACCTCGAATCTATAATCTTTTACCATCTCTCTTCTCCTTGTTTAACCAATAGCTCTAACTCTATGTCCTGCCACTCCATAACCCCTTCTCGAATATTACACACCCTTCTTATTTTTCTCCTTTCTAACTCCCATTTTGAATTTCCCACATTACCTCTCGCTTCATTGTTCCGAATTTCACAGAAACATGCTTGTGAAATTTTACTTCCCTCTCCCCTTTTTAGCTTCTCTTCAAACCTCCATGCTCTCTTAATTTGTCTAGTAACCATATTTTCTCTTCCTAACTCTTCTTTTAACATGTATCCTGGTCAACTCCAGCTAACCCCCATTACCCATCTCAAGAATCGCTCATGCATACTCTCTACTTTCCTATGTTCCTTCCATCCCCAGATCTCCACACCATGACACAACACCGCCCACACCAACGCATCAAACAACCAGAC
>NC_046666.1:87753377-87754915 GCF_010883055.1 Belonocnema kinseyi | reverse complement strand
CACATCACCTTTGTCTTATCTACGTTCACCGTCAGCTCTTTTGTTCCCACATACTCTTCGAAGATTCTCATCATTAGGTTCATCCCCTTCTCATCATCTGCTTATAGAACTACATCGTCCGCGTATGCTAGAGAGTATAGTTTGCTATTACCCAAAACCGTTCCTCCTTTCCCTTTCTCCTTTAGCTTCTCCTCTAAGTCTGATTATGTAGGATACTTTCTTTTTGTTCTACCTGACTCTCCAACTTATTTCTTAAGATTTATGCATTTATTTTATAGCCAACTGACATGAGAGTGATCCCTCTGTATCCCTCTACCTTCTTTCCTTCCCCTTTTTTGACAAGCGGTACCACTAGTCCCGTCGTCCACTCTTCGGGCCAACCTTCCCCTTTCCATACCTTGTTGCAGATCTTCCACATCCCATATCCCTTCTCCTCCAAATTTCATCGTTTCGTTCTCCATCCCATCTTCTCCCGTCGCCTTGTTTCTTTTTAACCTATTTATTGCCTCATTCACTTCTTTTCTTGTTATCTCGTTCCCTTCCTCCATTTCTCCTTGGACTATCCTGCACTTTTCCCCTTTGATCTTATTTTGCTCTCCCCCTAATAGACCCTTAAAATAATCCATCCATTCCTCCATTTCTATTTCTTCTTTAATGCCCTTCCTTTCCCCTCTATCTCTATTTATCACATCCCACACCCTACCTTCTTTGATCGCTTTTTCTACCTCTGCTTTCTATTCTTCCTTTCCCCTCTGTATTTTTATTTCCAGCATCTTCTCATGTTCTTTTTTCCTCCTGTTATACTCCTCCTTCTCCATTTGCTCACACACTTTTTTATTCTCTCTTTACTCTCCCAGCATTCCTCGTCCCACCAGCCTCTCTTTCCCTCTACTCTTTCTTCATTAGTACCCAGCTCATCCTTTACCTTTCCAATGGACCCCTTCAACCTTTCAACTAACGAGTCTATTCCCTCCTCTTTTTCATACCTACCTTCATACTCCCTATCATATGTCGCATTCTTTCTTCAGCCAAGATGTAGTCTATTACTATTGCTCCCTTTCCTATGAATGTGATCTCCCCTTCCTCATCTCCTTTCATATTGCCATTGCATATAAACCATCCTCTTTCTCCTATCATGTCTAGTAATTTCCTCCCCTCTCTGTTCGTCTCTCTATGTTTGGAGTTCCTTATAAATGCCTCCTTTTCTTCATCCCATAATCCTCCACCTTGTTCGCCAGTCCATGCATTTAAGCCCCCCCCCCCTATTAAAACCAATTCTTCCTTCCTCTTCTTTCCTCTTTACTTTGTTTCCCCTTTGCCGCTTGGAAAGCCCTCTGATTTATTTCTAGACTCTTTTTCGTTTCCCTTCCCCCTACCTTTCTCAAAACTTTTTCCTTTTTTCCTTAATTCTTCTAATTCTTCATCCCAGCACAATCCCTCCCCATTTATCCATAACCTGTCTCTCCCTATCCATACCATATGGCCCTTTTTCCTCTCTACACAAGCCCTCTGCTCTATTTGCCATCTCCTTTTCCTCT
>NC_046666.1:87750970-87753277 GCF_010883055.1 Belonocnema kinseyi | reverse complement strand
TTACCTGCACTCTAATATTTCGAAAAAGATTTGTTATTTCCACTTCTCCTGTTTCACTCTCCACTTTTAATCTCTTGACTACTATGTTATTTTTCCTCTTTGTCCTTTTTTCCCCTTCTAATCTTCTTTCGATCTCACTGAGCCTTTTCTTCAATCTTTTATTTTCACTTCGGACGTTCTTTTCATTCCCTTGAACTATTTCCTCATTTTCTGTTTTTCCCCCATATGCTCATTCCTAATTTCTAAACTGGATACCCGCTCTTCCAACTGTTTTATTTCTCTAGATCTCTGTTCGTCAACCTCTCTCTGTCTATTCTCAATGCTCTCTAGCTTACCCCAAACCTTGTCTTTCTCCTCCTTCCAACGTTTATCCCATTCTTCCCATTCTTCTCTGACCTTTTTCACTTCCCCCCTTCCATCGGTTCCCTGCCTATTCATATCCCTATTCATTTCATCCAATCTTTTTCTTGTTTCCTCTCTAAAGCCTTTAATGAGAGCTTCCAATTTTTCAAACATTCCCCCATCCCCTCCTCTCTCTCTCTGTCTGGTGTTTTCCTTTTAATTCTCACTCTCTTGTTCTCCTGGTCCCTTTCTACCTCATCTTCCTCAGTCACTCTTTTCCTTTTTTCCTCCCCTTCACTGCTAGTCGCGCTTGCCTTTTTTTGCATTCGTCCAGACTTCTGTTCGAACCCGCGTTGCCTAGCTTGTTAAGGCGCTGTAAATTTGAGGGCCTTCCCAGTTGCTTGCCCGCACCTGAATCCGCTACCCTCCCCACCCGGGTCGACTTCTCGGCACTTTCATCACCGCTGCTGTCACTGCGATCAACGTCACCCATACCCCCACTTTCAATGCTTTCAGCAACGTCAGCTGTTGCAGCCACTACGGTTTTCTGCTCTGTGCGATCGTCCAGTAACTGTTGCCCTCTGGCGCCAGTTTGTGGACTTCGCGCCGTCGGCATCCTACCTTACGCAAAGCTCTGTGACGTTTCCCGCCTTTATTTCCTACCTCTTGCCCCCTGACCAAGCAACTATTTTTTCACTCTTAACCTCAAAAACTTCACACGCTCCAAATTTTCACTTCAAACCACTCACTTTCACCCTTCACACCTTTGCCTTCACTCACCCTTCTTCCTTTACACTCGACCTCCGGAATTTCTGCCTTTTCTGCATCCACTCACCCTTATTTCCTCCACCAAAGCCAAAAATACACCACTTGACAAAAAGAGTTCTTTCGCGATTGGTACCGAAAACGGAAGCCCTTGCCGAATCATAAGTGATTTCATTTAAAACATTTAAAATTAAATAATTTGAATTGACAGGTTATACTCGAAGAATATTCGAAATTTTACAAATACAGAGATTTTGAATTGAAATTTATAAACCAGTTTCTATTAATAATTATTATTTTATTTTTACGCTTATAAAAGAAAATAATTACACTGTAATTTTAATTGTTTTAATTTCAAATTTCTCATTTAAAACCTTTTAATTTAAAAGGCTTTGAAGTTATAATCTAATTTTCGAAACGGAATAATTTTGAATGGAATAATTATTCAATTGCTAAAATACTTCTAATTTGAAATGAAATTGAGGGATAGTAAAGTATATCCATGCTAAATAGTTATTCTGAAGTTTAAACGCTTCCTTTTATATTTTGACATTGTCGACTTCTGAAAAGTTTCAAAAATAAAAACTTTAGAACTATGAGTCCTAATTACTTTTCTGAGTTTTTTCGCTTAATTTAACTAATTATTATAAAAATAAGGTTTTTTAAATTTCTCCAGCCTATTTGAATGCTCTCCATTGTTGAAGGCAAGAAACAACCCACATATATCTGTATTCAATTCAATCAAATTTAAAATTTAACGATAGTTTCATTTTTATTGAACTAAATTGTACTTAAATTTAACACCATTTAACACCACTCAACATCTACAATTTTAACTGAAATTTACTTAAATTCAACTAAATTTTAACTAAATTTTGAATTTAACTAACATGTATTCACTTTTTGAAATGATCTAAATTGTATTCAATCTTTAAATTTAGTTTTACAAAATAATTTTTAAAATTGCACTATAATAAATCTTAAAGTACGAATAGAATTGTCTTAAAACTTATTTACTTAGTGCCTAGAAAATTTCTTTTTGAAAAGAAACCAGATGAGAAATTAATCTAACTAAACTTTATTTAATATAATGATGGCGAAGGCGAACGCGAGAACGAGAAACAGAAAATCAGGTTCGGTTTGGAATTCAACAACTTTCGGTGTGCGCCACGTGTGCACCTCGATATAGTCGAAAATGAT
>NC_046666.1:87743694-87750870 GCF_010883055.1 Belonocnema kinseyi | reverse complement strand
TGATTGAATCTAAAGAAAACCATTTAAATAACACATTGATTTTAAGTTGAAATCTTGTTCAAGTTTATCTAAATAACTAGACCAGGACATTCTTAATTGTCTTCTCTCTGCAAAGCAACTCGTTATTACTCTCCATTAAACATACAACAATAAAAGCATTATATTACAGTTGGTTACAAATGTAGTTATATAAAATGCAATTCGAATTTTGCAATTAAAATAGCATGTTAGTAATTTTGTCTCTTAAATAAAAATGAGCTTTTTGTGGAAGAGGTTCCGTCATGATATCGGCTAAATTATCTCCAGTTGCTACGTAAAATACTTTGACCTTCCCTTCGTCTACACATTGCTTCACAAAGTCGCCATGAGTATCCGCCATGTGTTTCCTATGTCCTGTTTCTTCTCTTAGTGACAGCTCTTTTTGTATATCCTCGAGTGTGTCGTCGAATGTCTTCAGTTTATGGCTTCCATCCATTTCAGTGCAGTCTTTAGCAGATTTATTGTCACATTTTATAGTTACTGGAAACAATGTTTTTCCAGTTATATATCTGATAGACTTGTCGAGTGATATCAATTCTTGACAAGCATTACTCATAGCTAGGTATTCTGCTTGGCAGGTAGATAACGTAACATATGACTGCTTGCAGCTCCTCCAAGCAATTGAATCTCCAAATAATTTGATTAAATATCCACCTGTCGATGTTGAATCTGGATTATCTCTAAAACTTGAGTCTGTAAATGCCTCTAGCGTATCTGAAACGGATGTGTATTTCAAACCAATGTCTGTTGTACCTCTTAAATATCTGAAAACTCTTTTTACGTCACTCCAGTCGTCTTCACTCGGATTAAGCTGTTTTCTAGCCAGGTAATTAACAGCAAAAGCTATGCCTGGCCGAGGAGCGTTTGCCAAGTACATAAGACTTCCAATAGCTTCTCTATAAGGTACCTTTTTAATTTCAGTTGATTCACTTTCCGTGTCTAGTTTAATTCTCTTATTTCGATGATCTACTTGTCGTGTTACCAAAGGTGTACTTTGTGGTTTTGAATCTGACATGTTGAATTTTTCTAAAACTTTTTCTGTATAAGCAGCTTGATGTATTGTAGTGATTTTGTCTTCCTTATTTCTCTCTATTGTCATTCCTAAAAAGTTTTTGGGCTCACCCAAGTCTTTCATCTTGAATGCTTTATTAAAATGAGCTTTAATTTGTTCTAATTTATTTTTGTTATTACTTGCAATCAACATGTCATCGACATATAAAACAACTAATGCTAGTTCACCTTTCAACCTCCAGGTAAACAAACATGGATCATGCAAATCATTTTGAAGTCCTAATTTACGTGCTTCTTCTGAAAATCTCTTATTCCATTTCTTTGGGCTTATTTTCAAACCATACAATGATCTTTTTAACTTAGATACTTTTGTAAGTTTTGTTTCCTCCGAAACTAGAAGACCATCTGGAACTTCCATGTATACTTCTTCTGTCAGCTCTCCGTACAAAAATGCAGTTTTAACATCCATCTGACACATTTCCAGTTCATATTTATTTGCTAAGGATAAAACTGCTTTGATTAGCGGTAGTCGAGATACAGGCGCATATGTTTCTTTCAAACCATATATATTTTTGTCCTTGAAGCCTCTGGTGACTAAGCGAGCCTTATATATAATTTTGCCATCACTTTCAATTTTCTTTTTGAATACCCATTTAGAATCTATTATATTGGGTTTCTTTCCGTTTGGTTTAACTTTCGGTCTTTCAGTCAAGTCCCATACACTATTTCCTTTCATGGAGTTCAATTCGTCTTTGATCGCTTGCTTCCAAAGTTCACTATCTGCAGAATTCATAGCTTCTTCATATGTGGTGGGATCTTTGTTCAAAGATGCCAAAAGAATGTGTCCCAATACATCTTTTTTCGTATCTTCACATTCTATGATTTTCGTGTATCGAGCGAAGCTGATATCCTGAACTTTTCTATCTTTACTTCTTGTGACTGGACCATTGGTCGATTCAGCTTTACGTTTGTTGCCTTCATTGCTCGTTGCTGATTTTTGTACGTTAGTCTTCAAGTTTTGTTTCTTTGTTTTTGAATCTGTTTTTCTCGGTCTACCTCTTTTTCTTGGAGTAGGTGCAGGTGCATTTACTTCTGAATCACCAGAGTTAATTGTTTCTTTAATATTTGGTACATTTGCACGATTATCTATGTCAAACTCGATTGGCTCATCTATTCCGAATTCATCATTTTGTTTCCCTTTTGTACCTTGATCTAAATCTTTATTTTTCTTATATACATCCTTGTAAGCAAATCTCTCTACGAAGTTCGCGTGCTTTGCTTCTAGGAATTTTCTCGAATTCGGGTGCCATAAAACATATCCAGTTGAAGTGTGTCCCACTAATACTGACTTTATTGATACATTACTAAATTTAGTATCAGTCGTTGAGAGTTTGGCATAAGCTATGCAACCAAATCTTCTTATGAATTCAAAATTACATCTGGCTCTAGGCGAAAACTTTAAGAGCGGAACTTCATATCCTATTGATTTATGCGGAGTAATGTTGTGATAATGAACTCCTGTTTCTGCTGCCACTTCCCACATACTTGATGGTAAGCCAGAATCACATATGAGTGCTCTGATCGTTATTTGAATAGTTTTGTTAAATCTCTCTGCGACGCCATTCAACGATGGGGTCGAAGGCGGGCCGCAATCTAAGTCAATCTTTTCTGCCTTCATAACTTCAGCGAATTTTCCACCAGTGAATTCAGTACCTCTATCTGATCGGACATAGCAAACTTTTGCATCTGTACCTAATAGATTGCGAGCAGTCATTAAGTAATTCTCAAAAGCAATTCCTGCTTCGTCTTTCGTCTTCAAAGAGTAGATTGTGGCATACCGAGAGAAATCGTCTACGAACACTATTATGTATTCCATATGCCCTGGCCAGGACACCGGTTTGATTGGTCCCATCACGTCTGTATGAATAAGTTGAAGTGGCCGCTCTGCTCTGGTTCTCTTTTGTTTGAACGGAAGCTTTTCCATTTTTGATAACATGCACACTTCGCATTCCTTGATTGAGTCGTCGAAATCTATATGCTGTAAGATTTTCTTTTTCTTTTGCAGCATCTTTAGATACGTGAGTGATGCATGGCCTAATCTCAAATGCCATAATAAAGCTTCACTCGGTTTCTTATCTGAGATTGAATTTTCAGTCGAATTCTCCATAAGTAAATCTTGCAGATTCTCGACGTTATCCATCTCGTCTACATTTATTGTGTGATATGATCTGGTGTTACAGTTCAAACTCGTACTCGCTACATCTTTTTGTTCAATGAGCTCTTCAACATTCTCCCTCCCAATCGCAGATTGTTCTTTTACTGTCGACTCTGCGACATGCTCGGAAATTTCTCCCTCCGAATCTGAGCATCGTCGTACTCTTTCATTAATCTGCGATTGTCCTGAAGAGTCATTGTCCACAGCTAAGCACGCAAAACAACTGTAGTTGTCGAATCCATGTATTGTTTCATTGCCTCTATTTTTCATCTTTTTAACATCAAATTTGACAACCCAGTTCGGTTTCTCATATACTCCTTCAAATATCATTTTATCATTCTCCTTGTCGTAAACTCTAAATACTTTATCATCAAGATATATTCTAAAGCCCGCATCTACTAATTTTCTTAGTGATAAACGATTCTCGGAAATATCTTTAGCTGCGATTACATTTGTTAGTTTAATATGACTTTCATTCAAAGTATCACTTTTAAGCAATAAATTACCTCTGCCATCAATTACGATATCAGCAAACTCATTTTTATTTGCGCTTTTGATAATTCCATTCTCTGATACTTTGAAATCGGTCAATATGAAGCTCTTATTAACAATATGTTCGGTTGCTCCCGAATCTGCAATAAACTCTATGCGGCTTTCCTTATTTGTAATATTATCAGAAACTTTATCACCTTGGCTCTGATCATACTCATACTCGTCGTAATACTCCTGGTCTGCATACTCATCTTGATCATTGAGTTGGAGTTTATTGTCCTCGCACTCGGCTCTTCTCGCAGATGATTGGTTCCTCGTACCCCTTCCGCTTCCTCTGCCACGGAGATTTCCTCTGCCATTGACTCTACTGTTGCCTCTACCGCCACCCCTCTGACCGCCTCTACCTCGATTTCCTCTACCATTTGCCAGGCCCCTACCTCTCATACCTGATACTTGATTGTATATCTTTTTGGAAGGTGGGCCATATGAATCGTCATATTGATTGAAGAATCTCTTATTCAATCCACGAGGTTGACGATTGGCGGTGCATTCACTACCTTTGTGATCAGTAATGTGTTTGCAACTGTTGCAAAACCAGTAAATGGTATCTTTCAGTGGATAATCCTGTTGCCAGTGTCCCTCTTTATTGCACTTGTGGCAAGCAGAGCTGTTGCATTTAAATTTTTGTGGCACTGCTCGTGATGCTGCTGGATCTTTCTCTTTCGAGCCTTTCGAATCAGCATCATTGTCTTCTTGGATACGACGCATTGCTTTTCTCAAAGTATCCATGTCCATCTCTTTTCCCGTTGTCATTATTACTGCCGAGTCAGTGCGTCTTATTTCCGGCATTACTCTGATGACAGCCTGATAAAATGTAGACCTCTTCTCTTGTGCTGATAATTTTTCAGGATCATCACTCAATTCATTCTCTCTGATGATTTGATCGAACCTTTCACAAAAATCGTGAGCTCTCTCTCCTTTAGTCATCCTAAAGTTGTAAAGTCTGGTTCTTATAGAAGTTGGAGTAGAGCTAACTTCACCTTTTCGACTATCTCTCAATTTGTTCAAAATTTCCATTGGCTCTGTCAATTCAAGAATTTTCTTATGATAGTCTTCATCAATATGGTTTATTATGATGTCTTTCACGGAGTTCTTTCTCAATGTGACATCACTTGCAGACAGGCCACTTGGTCCAGCCACCTTTGAATCAATCATATCCAAAAGTGACCAAGTAGCCAATTCTGTTCTGAGACTATCAAGCCATACCTCATAACTCGCTTTCGGAGTAAGCTTGTAAGTTCTCTGCACCTTTGGCATAGCAAATGTTGAATTATTCTTGTTTTTCGACTCTATAATTCTGATTTCATCAACTCTTGGTTCTGATTGTGAAGATTCCAATCTAGTTTTCTCAGACTCAAGTACAATTCTTTGTACTGATGTCAGCTTCTCTGCAGCATCCTTCATCATAGCTTTGGCTGTTGAATCAGTTAACTCGTTCAGCGGAATGCTGCTGGCTAAAGCTTGCGCCCGAGCAATAGCAATTTGTAATTCTTCGAGTTTTTCTCTAGAATCAGACATGTTAGCAGTCTCGATGTTACTATTTTTACTCTTTTCTAATCGTGAATTATCAAGCCCGGTCCCGCTCGTTGTTGTGGTTGTAGCTGTGAAATAAAATACTCATATATCACCTGGCTTTCTCTTTCTCAATGAAATCGTCAGATCTGACATTCTCACTCATACTCATGCTCAACTCAAAAAAATTTCTCGTAATTCACAGCTCTCTCATTCATCAGTCAAAAATAGATGGCTATTAAAAAATATTTTCTTACATTGATTATTTTGTTCAGGATGAATC
Source organism: Belonocnema kinseyi (assembly GCF_010883055.1). NCBI lineage: Eukaryota > Metazoa > Arthropoda > Insecta > Hymenoptera > Cynipidae > Belonocnema > Belonocnema kinseyi. Next base: position 87,745,258 of record NC_046666.1, on the reverse strand, counting down.
TCAATTCCACACCTGATTCTCATGTACTCCTCATATTGTTGCCTCAATGCATCCTCATCAATGTAATTAGCCATCTGTTCCAGGATTGTGAAACATTCTCAATTAGTATGCGTTTTATTGTAATATATTAGTTTATTATACTCTATGTTGATCATCACTTGATCTCTCAACTCAAAATAATTTTATTCTACTCAAAAAAAAAAAAACCCGTCAGAATTTTATTTAAACTCAAAGTCATAATCTCTTTTTTTTCATCTCTCAAATCAACACCAGGCAATATATTCCTCTTAACTAATAGAGTAATGTTTCGTGCTTCTGAATTAAATCAATCAAAGAGAAATTAATTTAATTCGAAACTAGAAATCAGAGTTTTCCACCGTGCGCATCCCACATGCACACCTCTCACCGATGCTTGGCCTCGCGAGTTACCATGAATGCCGGTCGGTTTTGGGCTGTACAAGCACATGTGTGAGTCACGACTAAAATCCTGCTGATCCCCCTAGTCAATGATCGGACTACGCTTGACACAAGTTTCGGCCGAACACTGACCCCAGAACTTATTTGCTCAAAAAAATTTTACGTTGCCATTTTGCTTTTTACAGAGAATGAAAATTCCATCAAAAGCCAGTAACTCGGATCTGACCGCAGGGCAAGTCAAAGCGAAGCACCAAACCTGAGTGAAAATTTTCAATTTTTTAAAAAATTTATTTATAAAAAAATTTTTTTTTTTATAGAATAAAGAAATTTATTGAGCAATATTTTATTTTTAAGCTTGAATGATGTTCATATATTCCTCTCATCTCATTATCTCATCTCATGAATAACAAACTCAAAGAAATTTATACATCTCTGCTCTAAAAAATTGTGAGCCTTTTCATTTGTGAGATGAGGTACTTTTACAAACAAAAAAAACAACCACAACTCCTTTAGTTATTTTAAAATTCAAACTCAAATTCTATTGTGAATATTTTAAGCTCGGTTGCAAATGTGAGTCTCTTCATACATCTACGAAAAGAGAATAAAACGTAGCATGCGAGGGACCAAGAGCACTCTACATCTTGCATACCGGCCCGGAAAAATCCACGAGAATCGGCGAAAACTCCCTCCGTTTTATTCACGCGCAAGCCCTTGGCTTCTCTATATGAAACGACGATCGTAAAAGCGCTGCGCTACGCTTCGATTCAAGGAGCCGAAACGTGCGCGAGAAAGACCATGACTCACTCGAACACAAGGCGCTCGCGATCGCCACGAAGCTCAACAAAGCACACGCACACAAGCGACAAAGAATAAGAGCAAGCCAATGTGACGTGATGAAGAACTGAATTTTTTTTTTGAACTAAATTTAATTATTCAATTTTACTTTACTCCGTAAGACAAAAAACCCCCAAAAAAATTAAACATTATGCAGCATGAAATTGTAGGCCCGTCGACCTATACACGTACGATCGGCTATTTGCTCAGATCCCCGCTGCCATGCCATGCACGCAACGATAAGCCCCGCTCGGCAATCCCTTGCGCCCGACCGTCGTCCGACTCTCGGAACTCCCGTTTTTATTTTTCTCAT
>NC_046666.1:87741946-87743594 GCF_010883055.1 Belonocnema kinseyi | reverse complement strand
GGCCGTCCCCACCACTGACCCATGCCGTATCTAGGACCTAATATCTTTGGTAGCAAGGCGACAATTTAGTTACAGTTTTTCTCTGAAGGGACGCTATCACCTGGGAATAAATCTCCCCATGGAGAAAACTTGTCGAGGGGGCTTTAATAACTGTCACCAGGTAAAATACTTGGCTTGCGATCTGATTGTAGTACTTCGCAGTTGCAACCAAAGTTCTAACTTACTTGACATATTTGGTAAGAGCTTCCACAGTCTCTGTTCTTGTTTTTATCATCTGAAATTTAAAAAAAAACTATCATTCCATTACATTTTCTTATTATTATTCAGAATAGTTTTCGACCAATCCACTGAAAACAAATTAATCCTTTAACATTTTCAACCAGCAGATCATAAATAGTACGTGTATAGTCGAACATGCTTGACAAACTTTAGTATGTATGTAATAATCACGAAGTACTACAAGGAAACCCCATGCCTATCGTGGGGATGGTCGAAAACAGCTCACAACCGCGATCGCCTGTTCTCGGGGTTTTCATTTATCTTCAAATGATAGTGCTACAAGCAGGGAAGTGAGGAATTAAGATTCCTGTAGTTGCAGACGACAATTTAGATGCAAATTTTCTCTGAAGCGGACCCGATAAGAAGGTTTGAATTAAGAAGTATTGGAAAATTTTATGCACCCAGTGGTAACGTGACAAGTATTGAATACTTCTGAATGCTCTTTTTGTCTTCCCGTTTTGAATGCCCACATCAGTAGAAGTTATCTCTTAAATTGTAGCCTTTTTTGTACTCATTGACGACAATATTTTTCTCAATAAATTTGGATACCACAAAGCAACCAAGAAATAGAAGAATTTAAACCCCTTTTAATTTAGCACATTTTACTGTATTTCTTTACTGTTTTTCGAATAATAATGAGGAAAAAAGCTTCTTAAAACATAGCATCGGTCATTTTACGATATCAGCATTAATTTTCACACACATGCTGCGAATTTATGAGTCGCATTTCTTCATTATGAAGAAGTATGAAAAATTAATTATTTGACAAATGTTTCTTTTTCATAAATACTGCTCATTATTAAACTTGAGTGATTTGAACGACCATAAAAATATAAAAATTGTAGGAGTTGAAATCCATTATATCCATATAGCGTGGAGGACTGGTGATTAGGTAAATAACCCTTTGCCACAACACAGACAACTACACTTTTATGTTGATTATTTATTGATACAAAAACTCAGACAGACTCTAACTCTAATACTCAATATAGTAATACAAAGAATAAGCTCGAAGACTACTCAATACAAGCGCTCACGCTTATTAGTCAAATCAGACTGGTGGCTACCCGCTCGCACGCAGCTCGCGCGTCAACCCTGTAGTTTATGGTGGGAGGAGAGCCCGGCAGGTCCGTACATACTTAAATTCGGCAAAGCCTAATTCTTACACTCCCTCCCTTTGTTGAATTTAAGTATACTACATTCTAGTTTAATTGAAATAATTTTAGCATTGATAATAAAGCAAAATACAGAGAGATTATCTTTAATTATGATTGAATCTAAAGAAAACCATTTAAATAACACATTGATTTTAAGTTGAAATCTTGTTCAAGTTTATCTAAATAACTAGACCAGGACATTCTTAATTGTC
>NC_046666.1:87736689-87741846 GCF_010883055.1 Belonocnema kinseyi | reverse complement strand
CCCCGCTGCCATGCCATGCACGCAACGATAAGCCCCGCTCGGCAATCCCTTGCGCCCGACCGTCGTCCGACTCTCGGAACTCCCGTTTTTATTTTTCTCATAAACTCAAAAATTCAGCCTCAAAAGAATTTTTTCGGTAATAAACATTTCTCTGTTCTTTATCAGATTTTCTGATGCAATTTTAACTCATGATTTTGCTCTCTTTTTTCATTTATCAATTTCACCTCAATGAAAATTACCTCGGAATTTTCTTTTAGTTTTCAACCTCAAATTTACTCGAAACTCAATTTCAGAATGCACATTCTCTACTCGGTAAAGCTCTCTAGCTTTGATAAATAATTTTTTTCTTATTTATTATTTATCCATCAAAAAAAATTTCGTGATTCATTTTTACAATGTGCATTCAATGTGTATTTTAGTTACTACAGCATTTCTCGTAGCTTGTAACTTTTTTTTTATTTTCCACATCAACTTTAAATATTAATATTCATCTCACTTCTTTTGCATTACCGATAAAGAACAAGTTAACAATTTCTTTGAGCAAAACAAGACTTACTTTTTGAAGAACTTCCTGTTGTGTTTTGCGACGCGCCGTAATGTAAACAACCAGGCGCTCTACTCGATTCTTTAGCTTGCAGGTTCGATCGTGTCGCTTCGGTCCTTTGTTTCAGTGGAAGATGCAAGACCACGATTTTCACCTAAACTCCTCAGTCAATTTTTCACGCTGTTTTTCAATAAATACTAATCACCAGATTTTTTTCGTTGGTCGCAACCACGCTCTGCTACCATGTAGGAGTTGAAATCCATTATATCCATATAGCGTGGAGGACTGGTGATTAGGTAAATAACCCTTTGCCACAACACAGATAACTACACTTTTATGTTGATTATTTATTGATACAAAAACTCAGACAGACTCTAACTCTAATACTCAATATAGTAATACAAAGAATAAGCTCGAAAACTACTCATAACAAGCGCTCACGCTTATTAGTCAAATCAGACTGGTGGCTACGCGCTCGCACGCAGCTCGCGCGTCAACCCTGTAGTTTATGGTGGGAGGAGAGCCCGGCAGGTCCGTACATACTTAAATTCGGCAAAGCCAAATTCTTACAAAAATAATTCCTAAATATTTGCAGTTTTTTTAAATTTCTAACGTCGTCATAATTATTAATTATTAATTTAGTTATTTTCATATTTTCCTCGCTTATATATTTAAAAAAATGGCTGAGAAATGTCTTGATGAATTGAATTTATTTTTCCAGATTTTACCGGCCCCATGCATCGCCCCCACTTTTCTGTTTTTCACATTCATGTAGGAATGAATTTAATAACAAAAATAATTTAAAAGTTTATAATAACTATTGTTATAAACAATTCTTGTGGCAAAATATTATAATTTGAGATTTTTCAAATTATTATTTCCTTCAAGCGCCAAGAAGAATTCAGGTATTCCCTAAAGCAATAAATATTTAATAATATTTGATAAAGTTAACAATTTAAACTTTTGTAAATAAATTACATAAAGAAATTCAAAATCTTGATCCTTTTCGCATAGAATTTTTTTTACACTGAAAATATTTTAATCTGTTGGGCGAATAACTGCTGGTCACAAAAATATTTGAGAAGTTAACAGTAACCATTGTTATAAATAATTCTCGTGACAAAATATTCAAATGTAAGGTTTTATCAAAATTTTTATTTTCTTTAATCGCTACAATGGCTAAGGATATTACTAAACAATATATCTTTGATCATATTTAGTGGAATATAAAAACTGACATGTTTATAAACAATGTCCATAAAAAATGTCCCAATGTTGACAGTTTCACTTGGAAAAAGTCGGTTTTTCAATCGCAATAGATTGGAAATGAATCATAACACTGCATGCTAAGATTCACTCAATACAAAATCTTTTGACAATAACCCACCGACTTGGTCATTAAAGAAGATTTAAATTTGATAAAGCCTAAAGTTTAAATATGTTGTCACAAGAATTGCTAATAACAGTGGTTATTGTTGACTCTTCTAATATTTTGTGACAAACAGTCATTCGTTCAATAGCCTCAAACATTTCCAGTGCAAACAAAATTTTCTATGCGAAAGGGCAAACATTTTAAATTTGTTTATCTAACTTGTTTACAAAAATTTAAATTGTTATATTTTATCAAATATTATTATATATTTATTATTTTAAGGAATACCTGAAGTCGTTCTGGCCATTGAAGTAAATTATTATTTGAAAAATCCCAAATTCTAATATTTTGACACAACAATTGTTTATCACAGTGGTTATTATAAACTTTTAAATTATTTTGGGTATTAAATGTCATTCCTACATTAAGGACATGTGATACTTAGAAAATTGTCGATTTTACCAGTTTAGGATTCACCTGGCTTTTTTTCTAGAGTAACAAATATGTTGTCTTGAAAATTTAGGAAATGATAGCGAACATGCTAACGGACGTCCCCACACACTTTTTTTGTAGGTTAATTCAAAAATGTATCAATTTAGCAAAATGTGATTAATTTGCATAGCGCTTAGGAAATAGTATCGATTTTTTCAGTGTAAGATTCCCCCGGCTTTTTTCCTAGGATAAGAAATATTTTGCCTTCAAAATCTGGGAAATGATAGCAAACATGCTAATGGACGTCCCCACACACTTTTTTTGTGTTTTTTTTTATCAAAACATTTTTGATATTGCTAATAACGTGCGTGTATATTTCGAGGTTACGTGTTTTACAATTCACCCGAGCGTTACTTTCAAACTACGCAATATTTTTGGCCGAAAACTTTGGAATTACAAATAAACATAGTAAATAATCTCCCGGAACTAACCTTGTTTGCAGGCAATCAAGAAAGTTTATTTCATAAATAATTTCCAGATTATCGGAAAGGCAGAGATAAAAAACGACGTAACCTCAAAATAATGTATGCGCATAAAATTATTTTGCACAATAAATATTTTTGTTATTATCCCTCAAAAAAGAGTCCGAGACGTCCGTTATGATATTTTATAGCATCTCCGAATTCAGTTTCTGAAAATTTTCATTTTTGTGGAAAAAAAGCCGGGGAAACTGTAAGTATCACACGCCCTTAATGGGAAGCACTTTTAGCAAAAAAAAATTTTCACCGATGATAAGACTTTGTTCATACTTTGACTGGAAAAATTATTAATAAAAAAATAGAAGAGACAAAAAGAGAAAAATTCAAAATCGCAAGAAAATTGAAGGCTCTGGACATTTTTGAATGGAAAAAGTGCATTTCCTCCAACTGTGCGTCATGAGTACAGTACGCTTGTTCATAGATTTTAATAGCTTATAGTCTGCTTATTTTATAAATAAGGTTTGCAATAATATAATTAACTATTTAATTCAAAAGCTCCTTTCAATTTAATTTTGTAAATAAAGTTATTAGGGGCTGAATGCAGCGAGAAAAAAGCTTTCAAGATTAAGCAACAAATAAATTATTGAACTGTATAAATGTATATATGATGTTTGGTTCAATTTAAATAGATATATACATTATATTAAATAATATTAAATCCATTTTCACATTTATCTTTCGTGTCATTGACTTGTTACCAAATGATACCCTCAAATTATTTGATTTGAAACTTGATTCCCTAAAACATTTTAATTACAATTACCACTACTTTTTAACAATGTTTCCTTTAAAACTTGAAATTATTAACATTTTAAAGGTACAAAGGTTCTTTACTTTGCAACTTAAGTTGTAGTCTTACATATTCTAATTATTATTATATTTTTATTGGATGTAAGTAATATATTTTTCATTAATTCTTCTGATCGTGTATATGTTTTAAATATTTTTGTCATTGAGGTCTTAAATATTATTAATTTTTTCGTTAGCCACATTAATAATTTCAACAATAACTAATTTTGTTCAACTATAACAAATAATAAAATCAATAATATCAGCAAAATAAATCATAGAAATATGAAGTTCGAACTGCTTTCAAAATGTATCTCAAAATAAAATTTTATTCATATTAAACTACATATCTTTATGACTTTTTCTTCTTTGAAATAATTAGTAATAGTTACTCTTATTTTTTCATATATTATTTTTTGTTTATTTGCAAACAGCATCAAGTTTTTAATTATTTTTGCTTTTTCTTAACGCAATTCAATGAAAAAGACAGACCTACTTTTTGTGGTGCCATCTGTTGGCTTAGTTTCACCGGCATTTCCCCATCGGATCGTAAGAAAACTACTACTACATACACATCCACGGTAGAGGCAGGGGGCCGGATTTTACTCATGAAGTTAGATGCTTCTACGTTCGTTCCTCTTACCCCTTACACAATGTGCGTCTCACTTCATGACTCGACATGCGAGCGATATGCGACTCAATTTATGACATATATGTCTGCACAGGTGGGATCATTATGTGCGTGTTGATCGGCACGACATGCGTGCATAAATCGTCGCATATTGCTCACATTCAAAAATTGTTATACATTTTAATGAAAAAGCCTTCTTACCTGGGGGGTGGGCTTCCCTAGGAATAAATAAAAACCCCGATGACAGGCGATTAGCGAACTGGCGACAGTCCTCACAGACCTGAAACGCCGCAACGATGCCGCACGAGGGGAATCGTCCCCCGCCAGGTGCCAGATCGTGGAAGAAATTTACCCCCACCATACCTACCGTTTGGGAGCCGCAAAACAGAAAGTGCATGATTACCACTGTGAGTTCGTATGTAAGCCGAAAATGCACGATTCGACCTCGGAGTTCTGCTGTACGATGATTGCCGATCTGAAGGCTTCGGAAGACTTCGGTGGTCTTCTATTTATATCTTACTCCCCATTTGAAAGAAATTGAAGAAATTGGCGATTTGGATCTATTGCGTGATTCTTAATTTCATGCATACGTCGATTTTCAGGTTATGTTTTCCAGGTGTACATAATATGGATATATATAATAATAATAATCAAATAATCAAATACGTAAGTGAACAAAAAAATTTTTTTAATTGTTTTCAACATGATTGTAAAATTTTAAATAAAAAAATTACATTTTCATCCAAACAGCTAAATTGTATACTAAAAAAAGGCATTTCTAATAAAATACATGAACTTTGCACAAAAGAAATTTATTTTCCATGAAGACTAATTTTCTGAGCAAAAAATT
>NC_046666.1:87734311-87736589 GCF_010883055.1 Belonocnema kinseyi | reverse complement strand
TTAGAAATAGTAATTTCAATATATGTAGAACCTTAGTAAATAAGATTGTAATCTATTACAAGCCATATTCGGGAAGGAGTGTTAGAAAATTAAGGGCGCCTATGAACTTGTGTGTGAATGTGGGGACTGACTCCCCTTTAGCCCTACCAAGTTCACTCCCACTCCTCGACAGACCTCTGCCGGCTCTCGCGCTCTTACTTGTTAGTAATACTGAATCAAGCGTGGCATAACGAATGAATGACAATTTTTATTACTATTAAAGAACTTGTCTTCGATATAAAAGTGCCTTTTTAATTCACATATCCTGCACATGCCTCCATCAGAAACATTTTGAAATCTTTAGTAATGTTTTGTGATATGGTGTATACTCAAAAACCGAGTGGTGAAACTCTTGAAAATTCCGTTATATGGCCTTGAAGCTGAGTTAATATTGAAGATTCCAGCTAATAATTTTTATAATTTCTAAGTCAAATATCACAAAAGATGTATACTTTAACATTCTATAGTTACGGAGACGAAATTTTGACACGGATTACAATTTTCGTTGCAGTCAGTCAAAAGCGTTGATTCCCATATTTAGTTCAATAAGTAAAACAACAGATTTTATCACCAATTAATTACGTAGAACCTGCAGATAATCACTTTCTTTAATTAATTAAGTTCGAAGGACAAAACGATTTTGACACTTGTCAAACGTCAAATATCACTCACGTACCGTTACATTAGTAACAATTAACTCTAATTTTTAAGAAAGTACTTAATGCACGTCCTGAATGTATTTGTGAACAATTTTAATGTTGTGTGATATTTTTTTTTAAATTCGTAACTAGTTATTTGTTTGAAATGCGCGGTGAAACCTGGGGAATCCTAAATCTTTTCAGAATTAGGTTATACCTATATTTTGCGCACGTCTTCTGAGCCTCGAAGCCTTTGACCAATCAGCGCAAGATCTCGAGCGCTGGAGATTTAGAAACCGAATTAAAATCGCGTATTTAGTACTTTTTTGTATTTCACAAATGCAAGACGGGTTGCATTGTATCCTAGATATATAGAGATGATATAAATTGTAAATAGGAAATTGCTTCTTAATCTTTCAAAATGACTTATATTTATATCCGTATTTAAATCACCTGTAAGTTACTTGTTACTGCTTCGAAATATGAAAACAAAAACCTAACCTCTAATCAAGAAAATAGTGCTTTCTTTTTTTGTTCAGTACTTACCAATCAACACATTTTCTTAAATCCAAATGTAATAGTAAACACAGTACGTATAACAATATGAACAACACAACTTTCAGACAGTGTTATATCATAACAAATTCAATTTGACATTTCGACTAATGTCTATTTTCGAGATGTCGAAATAATTGAAAATATTGGGTTTGCACACGCGCAGTGAATTTTGCTGACTCTCAGCGCCATCTAACGTTGGCCCCAACACTAAAACTTAATGTCATCAAAACGATCAGCCCTATCCATGGACATAGGAAACACGGGACTAGGCATGCCATCCTGACTCAGAGCTCACAGACCTGAAACGCCGCAACGATGCCGCACGAGGGGAATCGTCCCCCGCCAGGTGTCAGATCGTGGATGAAATTTACCGCCACCACACCTACCGTTTTGGAGCCGCAAAACAGAAAGTGCATGATTACCACAGTGAGTTCGTATGTAAGCCGAAAATGCACGATTCGACCTCGGAGTTCTGCTGTACGATGATTGCCGATCTGAAGGCTTCGGAAGACTTCGGTGGTCTTCTATTTATATCTTCCTCCCCATTTGAAAGAAATTGAAGAAATTGGCGATTTGGATCTATTGCGTGATTCTTAATTTCATGCATACGTCGATTTTCAGGTTATGTTTTCCAGGTGTACATAATATGGATATATATAATTTAAAATTTGTCATAAGGACAACCGCAGGATTTCGCCGGGAGCGGGTGCTAATCTGAAAAATTGCACCCGCTTCCGGCGAAATCGCGGTAAAATTTCAGCCATAAACACGTCTCACAACCGTCAGATAGGTGGTTACAGTCTGTAAAGGAATCAATACGACGATCCAGCAAAAGCCTCATGGACCCTAAGAACACGAAGCGACCCAAGGACAACCGCCTTCTGCATTTTTCCCGCAAGTGTTCTAGCATATTGTTGACACGCAGGAATGCTTTTTAGGCGATTAGCAAGTGAAAGCTTGGCACCTCCAAGCGCGCCGATGATAAGGACGATCAGTTTAACAGAATATTCCGGGTACAATCGTTGCAACTCCCTTATAAGGTT
>NC_046666.1:87718398-87734211 GCF_010883055.1 Belonocnema kinseyi | reverse complement strand
GTATTCGTTGTTTCTTCACACCCTTTTATTTCATGTAACAGATAGAAAAAGTATCACATGCAAGTATAACAATATTTAATTTTTGTATATATCTATTTTTTATTTTCTTCCAAATACTTGTAAGCTTAAAGCTATACAGTTAGGGGTTTATATATCGTTTGTGATTTTGTCAACTAATCGTTTATGTATTTCAAATGAAAGAGGTTTTGTGAATATATTAGCTATTTGATTTTTAGAAGAAATCCGACTAATTTTAACTAAATTTCGTTCAACACATTCTAGAACACATAATGTTCTCGTACTTCTGTCATATGTCGTAATTTATTTTCTCCGTTTATTTTTGCACTAGCTTTTGCAGCTTTATTGTCGCACCAAAGTATCTTAGGACAGAATGAATGATTGAGAATTAATTTCAGGGATCTATCTATTGCTATCATTTCTTGGCATGCTTCACTCATTGCAACTTACTCAGCTTGATAGGTAGATAGGGCAACATAAGGTTGTTATGAGTCTTCCATGCCACAGTGTCACCATACAATTGAATACAAAATCCACACGTCGTTAAAGAATTTTTGCAGTCCGCAATGCTTGTGTCTGAAAAGGCTTGTAGATCGTTTCTCTTAGCTAAATATTTTAGACCTAAATTTTTCGTTCCTTTGAGGTATCTTAAAACTCGTTATAACATTTTCCAATCGTCTTCTGTGGGGTTAACTTGATGTCTATTCAATACATTAACGGCATACGATATATCAGGGCGTGTTACACTTGCAAGGTATAATAGACTCCTAATGGCCTCTCTGTAAGGTGCATTTTCTTTCGTTACTTTTTCTTGAAAAATAATTTCGTTATATTCTTCTCTCGTTTTTCGTTCGTGATTCGCGACTTGATTGGTGACCATTGGAGTTCTTTGAGGATTCATTTCGTTAAATTTAAATCTCGTAAGAATTCTATCTATATATTTTTCTTGACTTAACTTTATCGTTTGATTTTCTTTGTCTTGCCTAATCGTTATACCAAGAAACTCTTGTGGTTTATCCAGTTCGTTCATTTCAAATTCGTCAAACCGATATTCAATAGTTTTCTCTGTTTCTTCCGAGTATTGATACAGGGGCATAGGTTTCTCACAATTCGTAATTATTTTTGTCTTTAAAACCTCTAATCACTAATCTTGCTTTATATTTTGTGTCTCCGTTCTTGTCTACTTTTCTTTTTAGCACCCACCTTGAGTCAATAATATTCGGCTTTCTTTCATTTTTTGTCATTAAAGGTCTATCTATTATTTCCCAAACTTCATTTTTGTTCATAGAGTTCAAGTCATCGTTAATAGCCTCTTGCAAAAGTTCTCATTCTTTTGTTTGCATTGCCTCTTTGTATGATGCTGGATCATCGTTAATGTGTGCTAGAAGTGCACAAAAGGTTTCGTCTTCCGAATTACTTATCTCGTTCATCTCTTCACTGTTTTATTTATTCCAGAATAAATTCTTAAGAGTTTCTTTCGTAGCATCCTGTATATCCCTCCGTTTTTGAAGTTTTTCTATCTTTATTCGTTTCATTTTCAAACTCGACAAACCACTTTTCTTTGTCTACCTCTTCTTGTGCATAGGGCAAATCTTTAATGCCCTCTTTATCATATTTGACTCCATACACTAATTTATCGTTAAATCGTGCATTTCTGCACTCGTAATACTTTCCGTCTTCTGGTTTGAGGAATTGATAACCCGAAGAAGTATAGCCAACAAGTATTACTCGCCGCCCTTCACATCTAAACTTTGGTCCTATTTTTCGTTGAACCTTTATGTATGCGACACACCCAAATCTTTTGAACTGATTCATACTGAAACAATCGTGAGGTGCAAATTTTTGTATAGGTGTAATCATATCGTCAGATTTATGAGGGGTTATATTTTAAGCATGTGTAGCAGCACCTAAGGCCAAGTCCCACATATTTTCAGGAAGCTTAAAATCGTACATGTATGCTCTTATTTTCTTTTGGATCGTTTGATTAAATCGTGCAGCAACACTATTATGCTCTCATGTGTCAGGACATGCAAATTGCTGCTCGGCTCCCAGTTTATTTAAAACTTCAACCGTGTAACCCCCTGTATACTTAGTACTTCCATCCGATCTTAAGTAGCATACTTTCGCATCTTTACCAAGTAAATTTCGTGCACTTCGTACAAAGGCCTGTAAACAGTATCCCGTATCGCTTTTAGCTTTCATTATATAGGCCACAGCTAATCTCGAGTAATCGTCAACGAAAACTGAAATGAATATTTTCGTTATCCAAGTAAATACTGAGTCGTAATTCAGCAAATGTACGTAATGATAATAAATTTTCAGAAAGAGCTTTCGCGCATATTACATTATGTAATTCAAGTGTGCTATTTTTGTTTAGAACTACCTCTATCATTCCCGCTCCCTCCGTTTTCAAATTCGCTGATGAGTTTTTATTCGCGCATTTTATCATTCCCTGATCTGCTTCGTTAAATGTTTTAAAAATAATTCTAGATTTAGTTAAATGTTCTGTTGCACCGGAATCTGCTAAAAATTTCGCAAACAGTTTATTTTCATCAATATCATTTACAGTTACGGAAACTATTTCATTATTCGTGGACCCGTTCCTGCTTTGTTCATTTATTGCGCTTAAACAGTCGTTATGTATTATTGTCAGAGTTACTTCTATTTGTATTATTTATAAACTTAGGTTTCTTTGCGTCGTTACCTCTTTCGTTATCATAAAACTTTCGCTTAAAGCCCCGTGTTTTATTGCTAAAGAATTTTCCACCTGGATTATTCGGTTTAAAATTTCCATACCGATCATTGGTTTTTGGAAAACCTCGTCCACGTCCAGTCCTTGGTTTTATCTTTAGTCGTGCAAATCGTTGAGGGCACTCTGCGGCTTTGTGCGTCGTGAATTCATTACATTCGTAACATTTTTTTAGCCTTCTGACCTTGTAAGGACAGTCTCGTTTAAAATGACCATAGTCATCACGTTAAAAAACATCTGTCTTTGGGTTTTCTTTTTTGAGCTTTGAGAGCAGCTCTTGGACATGCCGCTATACCTTGGTTCTTATTTGCCTCTGTCTGAAGGACAAATGTCTTTAGTTGGTCGTAGTTTCTGGTAGATTTTCGAAATTTCTAATGACCTCTTCAAATTTATCACAAAATTCAGAGGCCTTATCCTTTCCTGGTACATATTGTATACTATATAGTTGCTTTCTGATATTTACGGACGTTAAATTCGTTTCACATCGTTTTAGTTCTTTAATTTTGATTAATATTTCTACCGGATCTCTCATATGAACCACTTTTGAATGATAATTTTGATCTAGATGATTTATTAAAATGTCTCTTACTTTAAATTTATGTTTTTCAATCGTGGTTTCGTTAGGTTCCCTATTTGGATTTGTGTTTGAATCTATTATATGTAACAAATCGTTCGTTCTAAGTTCTGATGAAAAATAGTCATAACAATACTCAAATTCTGTTTGTACAGTGAGCTTATGATCACGTTTAGTACCAGTTTCTTTATTATTTATTTTAAATTTTATTGTATCTTTAACGTTGTTCATGAATTTTTTTGATTTATCGTTTACAGATGTACTTTCGTTCAAGCCTAATTTTTCAAACTTTATTCTCACGAAAACTGCAATTTTATTATTTAAATTAAAATTTTCGTCCCGAGATGCATCCATACAGGCAGAGTCTTCTTGTTTTTTTATCTTTAATCTCCTTATCTGGAGCAGAATCGTTTGACAGATTGAGTTTTTCTATAATTTGATCTACGACACCTCTCAATCGTCAGCCTGTTCGTTGATTAATATTTGTTGTCGCTGAAACTCAGCGTTAATCATTTTTTGAGTTTCCTCCATGTTTTTTATTGTGTTTATGGTGCTAGTTAGAAACTCTCCATATTGGTTATGTTCGTTATCGTTTCGTTCGTTAGGGCATTCGTTCCTATATCACGGGCAGGGACATTACTGACGTGGTATTGAGACACAGTTCTTTTAAATTGACCGAATCCTTTGTTTAAATTTGTTTATATAAATGGACCTTTTCTACACTTTTGACTTTAGGTATCTCTTTAGTTTGGATTATTTGATCCGTCTAGATCACCTTATCGTTCACATAGTTATCATACTCTTTCCTTCCTCCTTGCTTATCTTGAACATCGTCCCCCTCTAACAACATTTTCTCTTCCTCTTCCTCTGTCAATTCTGAAATTATTTCCTGCTGGATTTTCGTCCTCGGTAAATCCAATTCTATCCCCTCCTGATCGCATCGCTGTATCATGTCGCTAATCGTTCTCCATTCGTTATCGTCCATAATCGTTTTATCTAAGAGGTTAAAAATTGTTAATTCATTTTAAATTAATACCAATAGGACTGTGCTCCTAGCTTGGCGTACTGAACAACAAGTATGAACAAGCTGAAGCAGCATAATACGGCCACATTTGACCTCAGAATTGCTTTCGCATTTACCCTAGTCCCTTCTGCAATGATAAGCGCACGGCACCGATTTTTGCACGAGTAACCCAACAGAATAATTTGGTGTCGTTATATTGTGATTTAATGTCACTTAAAAATACTAATATGTTGTGAAAAATCACCACGCAAAAATTTAAAATTGAGTCAGTATCATCGGTCAAACACACCTGCTTTTTACTGTGCTGTGATTTTTATCCAAACAGAAAATTGACGTAAACTTCTGCATGAAATTTAAAAACACTCTGTCTTCGTTTGTTTCTACAAAAAAAAGTAATAAGCGCTTTGATATACATATTTCCTTTTTCGTAAAATTTACACATCGCCAGTAAGCTTACTTTAATATTTCGTTTCAATTTAAAAACAAAGACTTTGATATCGTCACTTTTTTCTCATACATAATCGGAACTAAACCTATTTTCTATCTCGATTTATTTTTTATTTTTCTTCGTTATTTATTCTCAAAGTCAGCGAGACTAAACACATCGACAAATCCGAGCCACTCGGCTCTTATCTTCCTCACGCCTGATTCATGCCACACACTATGTCGCACACTAGGCCCAATTCTACGATTTGGCTTTTGCGATATGAAATAAAATTTCAATTTTTGCGGTCTTTGTCGACCAAGGGAAAAAAGATTGTTACTCCATCGTTTTTAATTGTTATGCATAACCATTCGAACATTTCTTTTAAATATCATTTAAACATCGTATTGCAAACTCATTAAGAATTTCTTTGTTTGACTTACCCTGCAAATCCATACATGTAGTGTTGGTTTCAAAACATGTATTCAGGTCACTCTCGTCCTGCATATCCTTTTCTTCTTTCTTATCCATTGTAGATAATAAAATACCACCCTTGCGTGGCAAGTCAATAATATTTTCTTTCGCAGGTGCACAATACAGAAACTTCCAAACTATATGGTTCAAGTTCTGCTGTGTATATATTTTACTTTTGGGATTTGATTATTCCACTATTTTCACAAATTAACTGGCACAGTGGAAGCGTGCTGGGCCCCTAACCCGATGGGGATATAGGCAAGATATGTGAATTAAAAAGGCAATTTTATACTGAAGACAAGTACTTTAATAGTAATAAAAATGGTCACTCATTCTTTATGCCACGCTTGATTCAGTATTACTAACAAGTACGAGCGCGAGAGCCGGCAGAGGCCTGTCGAGGAGTGGGAGTGAACTTGGTAGGTCTAAAGGGGAGCCAGTTCCCACATTCACACACAAGTGAATAGGTGCCCATAATATTCTAACAGTTTCAAAGATTTAAAAATATTTCAAAGGATTTTGAACACTTTGTAAAGGCGTAAATATCAGACTTGAAATATTTCATAACAATTTCACAAAGATTTTTAAACTTTTAAAAGATGTAAAGGGTTTTAAAGATTTTAAATCATTTAAAAGATTTGAAAAGGTTTCAAAACATTTTAGAAGATTTTTCTGACTAATTATAGATTTCAAATAACTCATTGATTTCAATGAATAAAAAAGATTTCGCAAACAAAGATTTAAGAAAAATTTCCTAAAGAAACCACGTCCCGAGAATTTTTGTGAACGCATTCTAATATTGTGTAACATTTTTTTTAATTCGCACCTCATTATTTATCTCTGGAATGCGTGGTGAATCCTGGGGAACATAAGCTTCGTTCAGAATTAGGTTGTACGTCTTTTGCGCACGGCATCTGACGCTCAAAGCTTTTGGCCAATAAAAAAGCTGTACCTAAAAAATCAAAACATTGTACATTGCAAACCTTTGTAATTAAATAATTTTCGGTAGTTTACGTATGGGCAATTATTAGTAACCTTTATATTTTATGCACTGCATATTTTCAATAAGGAAATTATTTAATTATCATATTGTTATTTTATTTAGAAAAAAATATTTTAAACATTCTAAATAAAGTAAAATCAACTTTATGTGGTTTATTTTAAATTTCATAAAAATTAACTCCTGATGATAATGTATTATATGCACAGTATTTGCAGTATTATTCGTGTTGTGGAAAAAAACGAAATGAATGAAATTCATATTTTTACAATTATAAACTATTATCGCTTCACTGTAATAATTGATATCGCATCTTTCAATTACAAAAATTAGTACTTCTATTATTTACATGAATATTCTACGTGTAAAAAACCTTTTGATGCATGCATTTTTCATCAGTTGTAAAGTTAATTTACAAGAAATTAAGAAAAAATTAATGTTTACGAGAATTTTGAGGAAGCAGATTTTGGAAACAATTTCTGTCAGGGGTCTGTAGGTTCATTTACTTTTAGTGACGGGGGCCTCCGCTAGATGGCGCTGATTTGGAAGGTAAGTCCTCAAAACGACACATGGGAATGCCACCACTATGATGCCAGAAGTGTCCAATTGGCCGCGTAACCATACTAAACCTATTTATTGCCGCGTAAAGTTTAAAATGATAAAAGAATTATATTACGTACGCCGAATTTCATTGTTTATTCCCTGGCGGACTGAAGGAACCGAATAGAACCTCTAAAATGTATCCGTAAAGACCCCATTGGGTCCCCATTCGGTTCCTTTTTAAAAAAACCCCAAAAAAACCTGCAAGATCAACTTTTAAACTGTTGAAATTCGGATTTTACGTTAATTTTTCTATTAGAAACTCACGGAGTAATCGCAATACTTTTTTTTTCAACGTTAAAAATGTCAAAAAATGCTATTAACTTCTGCTAAAGGTGACTTCAAGTACATCCATAACAGCTCAAGTAGTATGTTGTGCGCGAAGTTTAAAAATAAACTTCTCTCTAACCTGTATCGCAGCGTTGTTGCCTGAGGTTTCTACTGCGTGGCGCTAGCATCCAGAAAAAATTCTAAAGTTACCGACGTAACGCTTATTAACTACTACTAAAAGAAGATGCACTTGAAGGCACCTTCGGCCCATGTAAATGACAGATATTTTATTTTTTTAAATTGTTAACGCTGTAAAAAAAGTATTGTAATTACTCCTTGAGTTTCTAATGCAAATTTTAACGTAGAATTCAAATTTCAAGAATTTAATCGTTGATTTTGCTTTTTTTTAGTTTTTTGGAAAGGAACCGAATGGGAACCCAATGGGGTCTTTATGTATACTTTATAGAGGCTCCATTCGGTTTTCCAGGGTTTTCAAATTTCTGAATTAGGAGAAGTTAAAGAATCTGGTGTTCCAAATAACAAAGTTGGCTCGTATTTTTCTGAAAAACGAAAAAAATAGACGTAAAATCGACAAAAACAGCGAGTTTTCAAGTATATTTTTGCAAAAAAAAAGATATTTTCTGGCCCGGTGGACTTAACCAACATATTTATATGTCTTTTGGATCTATGAATTCGAATCTGAGGCCCAAATAACTAATTTGGCTCATACTTTTTCGAAAATAGCAAAAATAGACGTAAAGTCGGCGAATACAGCAATTTTTCTTGTATACATTTGCAACAAAAAAAAATTTCATGCCCGGTGGTCTAAATCATATCCTTATGTTTTTGGGGTCGCTGAATCCGAATCCGGGGTCAAAATAACCAAGCTGGCTCATATTTGATCGAAGAATGCAAAAATAGAGGTAAAATCGACGAAAACTTTCAACCTTTACCTTCCTCGACTGGGATTGTCGTTCACTGTAGATTTCCTTTGCATCTCACGTTTCGGGGTTTTTAATTTGCGTTAGTCTCCTTGCATGGCAATAGTAGGATTTTTTGTAAATAAGTTTTATTTACTTTTAGCGTTACCCAGGAACAACCACGTGGACGTAGTAAATTCGTTTCCCTTTGGGGTGCTACTTTACCGTGAGCCCCCTTGCCTCTCACGCTTATAGAGTTCTTTTAGTTTTTACTTTTCTTTATATCGCTTGTATCAAACCCTTTTGTCCTCAAAATACCTACGTAGTGGGTTTCGCTTTCGTTTGGTACCTTGATTGACTTGATCTCGTTTTAAACTCCAACAGTAGTCAGCTATTATGTTGATATCCCAACATCCCTGATATCGCCTCACCATCTCTTTTATATCCTGGTGGAAAAATTCGCCTTGTCCTTCACTAAAGTCTCCCAGGTTGTCTGGAAACTTATTTATATGCGAATGAAGAAAACGTAGCTTCAAATTCATAAGGCAGCCTAGTTTAACAAAGTTTATTACCATTTCTGAAACCACATTTTGATAGTCTGGAATTTTCTTATTACCTAAAAAGTTTTTTACAACATTTTTAAAACTAAGCCAGGCATCTTTTTCAGTGCCAGACATTTTTGTAATGAATTCTGGATCCTGGAACATTTTTCTTATCTGCGGTCTAACGAAGATCCGCTCTTTTGATTTTGCTTAGGAAAGTTGTGGAGATTGGTCTTCCAAATACGCATAGCAATCGCCATCCTTGTCAAGCGCTTTGACAAACTGTTTCATAAGACCCAGCTTTATATAAAGGGGTGGAATAAAAACTTCTTTTGGGCCAACTAGAGGGTCTTCAATTATATTTTTTTGTCCTTGCTGAAATGATGTTCTTTTTGGCCATCTTTTTTTTTTGTAATGACGAACGCGATCTCGACTGTCCCATAAGCACAAATAACAAGGTGTTTTTGTATACTCTGATTGCTGTCCTAAAACGATTCCAAGAATTTTGAGATCCCCGCAAATTTTCCACTTATAAGTTGAGTAATTGATCTTTTCCAGGGCAAATTTTAAGTTACTGTAATGTTCTTTCAGTTCCATAGAATGTGCAATTGGAATTGGAGCGTAAACATTAGTATTATGCAATAACACTGCTTTAGACTGCGCCTAGAAGAGGCAAAGAATAGAAATCTTCATCAGTACTTTTATTTTCTTCTCCTTCAGCCGTCTGTCAAGTGAAAATTTTTTTGAGTTTTTTGTAACATTGTTATTTTCAACAGATTTAGTGACGCTAGGTACATCAGGATATTCGATAGCACCTTTCTTTTTTCTATGGATTCCTATCAGGTTTGTCATACAAAAGTAGCATTCCTCTTTCCGAAGAGGTTTCTCTATATTGTAGGTTCTTGAATCTTAAGGGTTTTCTTATTTCCTTCTCTGTCTTTCAATTGATTAAATGCCCTATAAAAAGCACTGAAAATTTCGTGAGGAATCCAATTTTCACTTTGGGTTTGAACTTCCATACCAAAATAGGTTTTATATATTGTTTTTATGTCATCGCTGATTACTCCTCGATTTCCTAAAACCTTAAATTTACCACATATGTAGCAAAATGCACCTGGATCACCCACACAATTATGCGCTATAGTGGAAGTGGATAAATTGGAATTGAAACAGCGCTTAGAAGACATGATTTGTTTTGATTTGGGAGTTTATAGTAATAGTATAAGTATAATATAGTAAGCTAGTGATTTAAAAACGCAAAAAAAACAGATAATGGTTTTTAAAACTGTGCTGAAGTCTCATTAAGAAGCACGCTTAAAGAGATTGTCACCACTGCCCTTTTTACTAACGTGAAGTTCGAGCGCGATCTTTCATTTGTTTGTTTCACAGTCATTTGTTTTGACGTGAAGTTCGAGCGGTATCTGTCATTTGTTTTGTTCGATTTTACCTCTATTTGTGCGTTTTTCGAAAAAAATATGAGCGAACTCAGTTATTTGGACCCTGGATTCGGATTCAGCTACCCAAAAAACATATAGATATGCTAGATAAGTCCACCGGTCGTGAAAATATTTTTTCTTGCAAAAATATACACGAAAAATCGCTGGTTTCGTCGACTTTGCACCTATTTTTGCGTTTTTCGATCAAATATGAGCCAATTGGATTATTTGAAGCCCGGTTTCGAATCAGTGACCCCAGAACCATGAGGATATGCTGGATAAGTCCACCGGGGATGAAGATATTTTTTTTTTTTGCAAAAATATGCACCGAAATGTATACACTTTTTGTTTTCGTCGATTTTATCTTTATTTTTGCATTTTTCGAACAAATATGAGCCAACTGAGTTATTTTGACCCCGGATTTGGATTCAGCGAAACAAAAGACATATAAATATGTTGGTTAAATCCACCGGGCGAGAAAATATATTTAATTTTGCAAAAATATACCTGAAAAATCGCTGCTTTTGTCGATTTTACGTCTACTTTTTCGTTTTTCAGAAAAATACGAGCCAACTCGGTTATTTGGACACCGCTTTCGAATTCAGCGACCCCCAAAACATACAGATATGCTAGTGTAGTCTGTCGGACAGACCACTTTTTTTTGTGTGTGACGGTCAAGGATGGTAACGTTATGTGTATACTTACAATGTGACAGGTTGCTATTTGTTTTTGAAGTTATCTTTCTGAAGTAGAGTGAATAAATAAGAAAAAGATTGTTTGTACACAAATGAAAAATAGAAGTGTTCACTGAAAAGCAATTGAAGAATAAATTGTTTATTTATGCAAATGAAGCGAAGTGAAAGTTTTAATTGACTGCATTTGATGACTGCATGCGTGAATATTGAAGCCATGGTTTGAAAAAATGTGTTCATGTTAAAATATCATAAATATTATTAATTTTCTTAGAAGGAATGTACGTTTTTTCCTGAAAATAATCGGAAAATAAATTTTCTTTATAATTACATGTTTTGGGGACGAAAAATGGTAAGGTTATAAGTGTATAAATAAAAGTTAAGAGGGTGCTAATTTTTTCGAGATTACAGTTATACAGATTGACAGTTATATATGAGTAGGTTGTGGTTTTGAAAGTAAATATTCTTACATAAACGATACTTACCTCATCACTCTAATTCTGATTCATTGTTCAACAATTGTCTTCGTTGTTTGTTCTTTCTTTTTGGGCCTTTTAGCGAAAGATTTTTTTTCAAGAAATACAGTTTAGCCTGTCGGTGCCGGCAACGCAGCGAGGAAGGATAGGCTATTGAAGCGAGCTAATTATTTAGTTATAAGGTGTTGATAGATGTTAATTTTTAAGAGATAGTTGTATGAAAATTCTGCAAAAAATAGAAGTGTAAGCAAGTTAATTTTTTAAGGCCAGCAAGCCGAAAAATAAACGATTATTTATGTTAAATTTTCGAACTGTAGGTTTTTTGCGGATTATAAACACTATCGGTAGCTGTAAAAAGAATACTTAAAGCATGCGAAAGGGATTGTCAGGAAATTGTAGAGTAAGGCATTGAATCTTAAAAGTTAATTTGTTAATCTTTGGCTTTTGATGCTATCAATGGAAGGTTATATGTATGTTAGGGTGGTCCTAAAAACGCTTCTTGAGTACACGGGAAAATTTTGAATTTTCAAAAAATTGAATTCATGTTCCAGGATTTCAAGGAAACGTGCCAAATTTTTTATGGATTGAAGAGTATCTACGAAATAAAAACATACTAATAACTTTTTCCTCCAACCGAACCTCATCATCCCCGCAGCACCCCAAATATGATCGTAAAATCAAAACATTTTTACGTATTATTGTAACTTTAGCAATTTCCCTCGTCTTTTTCATACAAATAATTAATGGACAATTTTAATATTTACAATGAAATTTTAAACAATTTCGAATTGTTTTAAAAAATGTAGATTATTTCAGCAATTATTTATTTTCAAAAAATATAAAAAAATTACTGTATTTTCTAATTGAAATGTAATTGTTTGCCATTTTTTGGAGTAATACGTTCTTCTAAAAGCATAATGTATTAATTCAAGCATTTATTTATTGTTTATTTTCACAATTTCTAAAAATTGAGCCAGAGATATCAGCCTTCTTTTGTAATGAAAAATTATTAAAAGTATTTGACATTAAAAGTATTTGTTCTATTTTATTTATTTTGTTAGTTATCAAAAACTAACTGCTTAAACCGATAAAAATTGTTTAAAGAAATAGAAATTTGTTAAACATTATAAGAAATATATATCAAAATTATGTAGTAATTCAATAAAAAATATCATAGGATAACAATTTAAAAAAAGGTGAACCTCTCTGTCTGAATTTTTCGAAATTTTGAAAATAAATAATACATAATAATGTAAGCAATTATTAAAATTGTTAAATAATTAAGAAGTACACTTATTAAAGAAAGGTTTTTAGACAAATTTACTACTTCAAGCATTGATAAAATATTTAATTTCAATCAGAAAATAAGATTATGGTCATATTTGAGGTGCTGCAGGGAGGGTGGGGTGGGTTGGAAAGAAAAGTTATTAGTATGGTTTTATTTCGTAGACTCTCCTCTTCAATCCCTACAAAATTTGGCACGTTTCCATGAAACCCTTGAACATGAGTACAATTTTCTGAAAATCCCAAATTTTCCCATGTAGTTCAAGAAGCGTTTTTTGGACCACCCTAATGTGCATATAACGTTCCATTGACAGCGTCAAAACTCAAAATTTGACAAACTAACTTTTATGTTTCAATTCCTTCTCCTAAAATTGCCACACAATCGCTTCCGTGTGCTTTAAATATGGCTTTTACGGCTACCAATAGTATTAACACTTAAAAAAACCTACAATTTGAAAATTTAGCGTTGAAAATTATGTTTTCAGGTACTTGTAATCTCGAAAGCAATGAGCACCCTCTCAACATTTATTTACGCTCATAACATAATACTTCCATAAAAGCAATTCAATTGACTTCATTTACCGAATTTTGTGTGCGCAATTAATCACTATTCATCTGCTCGAAAATTATAGTCGGCAGATAGCATTCAAATGACTCCAACTTTCGAGGTCAGCTGATGCAATT
Source organism: Belonocnema kinseyi (assembly GCF_010883055.1). NCBI lineage: Eukaryota > Metazoa > Arthropoda > Insecta > Hymenoptera > Cynipidae > Belonocnema > Belonocnema kinseyi. The sequence continues at coordinate 87,721,044 of NC_046666.1, read as the reverse complement.
CAATGGCATTGCTTTGTTTTCAATCTTCACTCGCTGGAGAGAATTAAATTGTCTACAACGTTCGCATTTGCCTAACGATATTAAACACTATTAAGTTGACTTCAATGTTAACCGTTCAAATCATTATTAAAATGTATACACTTTTTAGTTAAAATTTTGATCACATTAAATAGAATTGAAACAGGACAATTGCTGAAATTCGGATTTTAGGTTCAAATTTTTATTAGAAACTCACGAAGTAATAGCAATACTTTTTTTGCAGCAGGGGGCGTCGGAGTCCTGTGGGCTGGGTAGGCTTAGGCGTACACATAAATTCGAATGGATTGGCGGAGCCCACACATAAAATAAATAAACCTAATAATAAAATCAACATAATACCTACCTTAAATTACTATTTTTAAACATATTTTCGGTGAGGCCACTCATAAAAAAATCATTCCCACGCCCATGCTTGCAACGTTAAAAACTTAAAAAAATTACATACCTGGAATTTACATGGGCCGAAGGCGGCTTCAAGTGCATCTTCTTTTAGTAGCACTTAATAAGCGTTCCGTCGGTAACTTTCAGAATTTTTTTCTGGATGCTAGCGCCATGTAGTGGAAACCTCAGAAGAATAAGGCGCTTTCTCAAGCTTGAAAACTAGCCCATGTATTACTCTGCCAAGTTTTTCTCCTACAATTCTGAATTGTTTGATTTTATATTTCAGCCACAGAATATAAATGCCTAAATACAGGACTGAACAGAGATTTTTTTTAAAAATGGTCTGGTTCTTCTTTCATTCCAATTAAATGAAGTAGCAAACCGCCATTATGAGTGTACTCATGGTGAGTGGAGTACAGGGGCCTGTGTCTCACTATGAAACTGCTGGTGGTCTAGAGTGTTATTTTTAGACGATACTTAGAACATCGTAAAATTTCGGATCAAGCCCAGGATTGAGATTGAGTGCCTGTCATGCCTTACTCAACTTTTCTATTCTTAGAGATTACAGCCGGTTTGAAGAAATTTAACATGATCAAATATTAAGGAATTTAATTTTAATATTCTGCATTCGGTTCATTACATAACGACGAGACGATTAAAAGAAGATAGAAGAAAATCGGTTGATCTGTTCAATTTCTGGACATACCTTTTTTCTCTCTTCTCCGATTGTGCGACTTTAAAAAAGAACAAAGGATCCCGCACAAAATACCAACAAAAAAGCGTACCGTCGTTTGGAACCAACTTTTGCACATTGATAAAACAATAAAAAATATGGAACCCGTGTCTTTTCATTTCTACGGAAGCCGTTTCCCAGGGGTAGAAACCACCTCTAACAAGCCACAAGCATGCTAACCCACCTGACCACCTAAACCCAGAAATCACCCCTAACAAATCATAAGCAGGCTAATCCACTCAAACCTGGGAGCAGCGAATTTAGTCGTTTACATTTCTTGAAATAATTGGATTCCGCACTACAAGTGGTCTAATCGCCGAGATGGTATGCAATTGTCCCTTGAAAATGTTATCTAAGGGGTTTTCGGGGATTCCTTTTCGATTGGCTCAGTTTTTTGTTATAAGTCCTAGAAGAGCGAATATGGAAAACAGTTAGGGCTTTAAAAAGAAAACAAATTTTACTATTATGATTCATTTAATATTGTAAATATACTTAAGATTTTCCAGCTTACTAAGGCAAGACTCAATATTTTTTAGCCACTTAAGGCTGGACTTGGGATTGTCCAGCTTAGCAAGAAAGTACTTAATATTTTCCAACTAATTAAGGCAAGAATTTAGATTTCCCAGCCAATAAAGGCTATACTTTTTATCGTCCATCCAGTAAAGGCAAGACTTTGAATTGCCCAGTCAGTCAAGGAAAGTCTTTGAATCGCCCAGTCAGTCAAGGCAAGACTTTGAATCGTCCAGTCAGTCAAGGCAAAACTTTGAATCGTCCAGCCAGTCAAGGCAAGACTTACGATTGTATGTCCAATGAAGGTGAAACTAATTGCTTTTTTGCTTATGGAAACGTGCGCGCTGCATGTCAAATGATCGTTGAAGAGACTTTAGTTTATGACTAGTAGGGTCATTACCATTTCTTTGCAAGGACCAGCAATAGGCGGTCATCATTTTTACATTGCATCGACCTTGATACCGAATCTTTTAAAATTCTTTAACATACTAGATAAAATAGTTCTAAACTTTAGATATCGATTGTTCCCTAAAAATTTCTGTACAACATCTTTGAAAGTCAACCATGCATCCTTTTCAATAGATGTCATGGTTTTGATAAAGTCATCTTCTTTGATAAGTTTTCTTATATCAGGCCCAACAAAAATACCTTCCTTAACTTTGGCTTCACTTAAATGTGGGAATGTAGTTCTGATATAATTGAAACATTCTCTTTCGGTGTTTAGGGCTTTCACAAGTTGCTTTATTAACCCTAGTTTTACATGGAGTGGTGGCAATAATACTTTGTTTCTGTCAACAAGACTTTCATAAACAACATTACAGTGTGTCCCATACTTATAGGGCCACCCCATTTTTTAAGGATAATTTTTTTTCTATTGAAATAAAATGCACCAAATATTTTGAGTGGATAAATGAGTCGAATTAACGATTTTTCCTAAAATATAGAGCTCGCAATTCCATTCGTTCATTTATTTGGACATTTTT
>NC_046666.1:87698762-87718298 GCF_010883055.1 Belonocnema kinseyi | reverse complement strand
AGGGAGCTCTTCTTAATATTTTGACACCAAAATCATGTCGATACACCTTACCGACTGCGAGTAAAGCCACCCACGCTTTAACTTGACAGACTGTAATAGTTTCCTCTCTTTAAGTCTTGAAGCGCAAAGCTCAGCTGTACCTTTTGCAAGATCAAGATCATGTATAAAATCGTCTAATCCGTCTTTATTCAAAAATTTAGGACTTTCATCATCTGATTCTTCCCAAGAAGAATCTTCACTTGCATTAGGATCGTCAGTATCCATTGATTCATGAGTTGATCGGTCACTTTTCTTTTCAGAGTGATTTCTAATATCAATCTTGGCTGGTGTAACACTTTTTACATCAGGGTAAACGATCTTCTCCAAATACTTTTTAGAAAAACCTCCTGTTTTGCATAAGCAAAAGTAACAATCAGTATTTTGATCGTTGGGCTCACGCCAAACAGGTGGTTGAATAACAGTCTGCGACTTGGTACTTTCATCTTCCCAATTTAACAAACTTAATCTAGAAGCATGACAAATTGAGATTGGTACCCACGGTTTATCCAAATTTTTAATTGAAGTCCCATAACAGTTGAAGTATGACGTTTTTATCGAATCATTAATTGATCGACGGTATTTCTCCGTTTATACTTTCCACAAACGTAACAAAACGTATTAGCTTTCTTAGTGCAAGGAGTTCTTGAACTCATTTTTTTTCTTATAATGAACAGTAACGTGGAAATTCTAAAACTCACTATATACCAAAATCACGATCGACCGCTAGACGTCATAAAAGCGTCGCCAGCTCAGTGAGCCAGCTAGGGATCGAAGACTGTTTGCGCCGTAGAACGGCGCGCACATACAGCGAATGTGAACATTAGAATGCACACAGAGTGCGCAGTAACATTCCGCGCAGTCCGTCTTCTTTTGTTTTATCAATGTGCGAAGTTTGGTTCCAAACTACTGCACGCTTTTTTGTTGGTATTTTGTGCGGGATCTATTGTTCTTTTTTAAAGCTCTAAATTGTGGCCGCCATATTGTATCTTATAGGGGTTATAACAAAAAACTGACACCGGCAACAAAAAGGGCACTCTCGAAAACCCCTGAGATAATATTTTGAAGAAAAAATATCATACCGTCAGCAATAGAGAATGCGTTGTATAAATCTGAACACCTCAGCGTTAATGGGTTAAAACGCTAAAATAAAAAATGTCAAATTACAATGTTTTGGTGAAAAATAAAGATATCCTAATAAATCCAAGTAGGTTTGAAAAAGGAAGATTATTACTTTCAAATTCCATATTAGCTTTTGTGGTAGACATTTTTCTTGTTCGGTTACAAAACCTCAAAAGCAGCTAAAAAACGCGTTTTTTGCTCGTTTAGGTTAGGATATCTTGAAAACCTGACGTACAGGAGCAATTTTGAGTTGGGATTCGGTTTCAGCGCATCAAAATCCTTCGGAAATGTTAGGTATGGTCTCTGGCTTTAAAGTTTGTCGGCCTGTGTTATATATTGTTTATTTTCAAAATTATTAAAAAGTGAGGCAGAGATGTTCACTTTTTCTAAATTGTTATCCTATGCTACGTTTTGTTGAATAATTACACATAATTCTGATACATTTCTTTTGATATTTAATAAATTTCTATTTGTTTAAACAGTCTATATTTGCTCAATCAGTTTGCTTACAATAACTAACTTTAGTATATACAAAGTATATAGGGATACAGTATATTGGTGATATATGTATAGTGTATAGTGTGTACAAAGAATAGATAAACAAACTTCTAATTGTTCAATCTAATATAACTTGTTTAAATGATTACTTTTTGAAAAATCTTTTTGAAATAATATTTTCTGAGTAAAACATATTATTCATTGATTTTGAGGGCTTGTAAATTCTGTTAGAATCTTAATGTTATTTTTTATACAATTATTATTTTTTTCTTTAAATTTCCGTCAAATAAGGTCAAATAAGGTATCATCAACGTTTCGGCACTCATGCAGCACCCTTATCAAGGCAAAAAATATATAATATAAAATAAAATAAAAATAAAATAAATTTGGTTGTTAGATTCTTGATTTTATTTTTAGGAATTCTTTTCATCAATTTGATTATTTGACGTTAAAAAAGGATTTTACATTGGATTGTTTTCCTATTTAAATATTCTAAATTTTAATTTGTTTAAGTAAATGGAATTTTTTTTCAAATTTACACTTTGAAAGGCACATCTGAAATAGCTATATATCACTATTACTAAATATCTAACTTTTTTTGATTTATTTGTTTATAAAAATTGTAAACAATTTTTCAAATATCTGATACTGCGGTAAATCATTCCAGCTAAATTTCACCACTAATTCTGTGTACCTTTGCATGAATTGGATAAATTCCCACAAAATGGCATCTTCGAAATTAAAAAAAAAATGCATTTTCATTGTTAAATGCAAAACTTAAGCAGTATTTTTTACAAATATGCCTCCACTACTTTGCAAGGAATTGCATAAGCTTTAATAAAAAAAATCAAAATTTAAAACAGTTGAAGTAAAAATTAAAAATGTTGATTCTTAAAACTAATCTTGATGCCTCTTCCATTTGATCGAAAGGGTTTACCTTCATGTTTACAAGCAATTTAATCTAATAAGAAATACGATATGGATTGACATATTTGTTGACTCTTGACCTTCCGATCGTCCGGCTGTCTCTTTTCGAATACTTCGAAAGCGTTTCTTTTTCGTAATTGTGAATCGGAAGTTCCACATCTTAATAAGATGTAAAACGGTCACCGGTCTTGAATGGCATTTCTATGAGTACGTGAAAATAGCAGAAATGAATGATAGATTTGTTTAATAAAAATGGAACCTCGGTTAAGTAGTTAATCGTCTGTTTTTATATCGATAATTTGAAGATAAGGGGCCATCCATATACAACGTAGACACTTTAGGGTAGGGGGGGGGGACTCCACGCTTGTTCACGAGGGGGCCGGGGGGGGAGGGTCGGGCTAGAATCCACGTGGACACACATTTCCCTAAATCTGTGGAAAATATACTGAAATGAGACACGGTGTGCTTTAGGTATACTCGAACTTTTATATTGTGCTTCCGCATAATAGAATTTTTATTTTAATTTTATTTTAATTTTTTTTTTCACGACTTTTTCATTGCAATTCAAATTTTTTCAGCCAATTCTTCGCTCCTTTTAACCTTCTTGTAGTCCGGGAGCTCGCGACAAATCTATGGATATCAGTTTAGTACTCACTAAAATTTCAGATTCTTTTGTTTTCCTGGTCAACAGTTCGAAATTCGTTGCCTGGCTAACAGCTGCTAGTGCATTTTGTAACAATTTATCGTTAAACTGGTCAAAAATTCGAGTGAAAAAAAGTAATTTTAGTACTCTTAAAACCCACGCGGAATGATTGTTTTAATGCTAAAAACTAACAAGAAGTTTGACTGGCTGCTTCTTGGTGGTGCCGAAGTTGACTGGCAGACTGTCAAGCGTATAAAAAATGACAGGATGAAAATTAAAACAGTGATTTTAGTACTCCTAAAACACATTGGGGATGATTCTTTAGGTGCTAAAAAGTAAGATAATAATTGATTGGTTGTTCCTCAGTGGTGTCAAATTTCACTGACAGACTGTCTCGCATGTCGAAAATTCAAGTGAAAAAAGTTATTTTAGTACTCTTTAAACCCATTGAGGATTATGTTTTTGGTGCAAACAAATAACAAAGAATTTGACTGGCAGCTCCAGAGTAGTGCCAAAATTGACTGACATTTTAATCAGCAACCGAATGAAAGTTTTGTCCTTTTCATTAAAAAAAAATTTCATCTACACGGAGAAAAATGGATGTTCAAAAGTGTAATCTAAATGTTCAGGGTTAACATATAATATGTTTAACTATAGGACAACAATCTAGATGTTTGAAGTTAGCATCTGTAGATCTTAAAAAGTGATATGTTACACTCTAACATTCAAAATGTTCAACTGATAAATCAGAGATATTACATGTATGGTTATGCCAAATTACGTCTGTAAATATTTGAGGAGTTCACTTATTTATGGTCATTTAAGGAATTAATTGATAATTTATTTGTGAATTTTAAATTATATTCAATTTTTCTAATTTCAAATAAAAACGGGGATGAATAATCGGAGAACGAATGATCTGTAATTTGAATTAAATATTCTATCTATTTTAAGTTATTTAAACTCAAATTTTATTTAAAATTTATAAACCTTTTGTCAAATGTGTTAAGTCAATAAACCTAAAACATAATATCGTTGTTCTTTTCTTCAGACAAAAGAAGCCGTCATCCAATTTTATTTAAGGACATTTAATTTTTATTCTTTGGAAATGTTTCAAAATTTTAATATTCCATAAATTTAATACTGAATATATATAACTTTCAAACATAGTCTGGAAATTGCAATGGTCACTTTTTACGTAAATTCACAGCCCGCAACAATGGGTTTTAACATTACTAAAATGATGTTTCTTCTCTCGAATTTTTGGCATTTTTGACAGCCTGCCAGTCAACTTTGGCACCACTCAGGAGCTGTTAGTCAAACTTCTTGTTAGTTTTTAGCATCCAGACAATCATTCCCCGTGGGTTTGGAGATAACTAAAATGTCGTTTTTTCACTCGAATTTTCGTCCAGTTTAACGATAAATTGTTGCAAAATGCACGAACAGCTGTTAGCTAGTCACAGAATTTCGAACTGGTGACTATGAAAACAAAAGAATGTGAAAATTTAGTGAGTTCTAAAATGATGTCCATGGAATTGTCGCGAGCTCCCGGACATTTGGAAGACTAATACTATCTATATTTTCATAATATATGTCCTCGTGGACAGAGTAGGGGGGGGGGGTTGTGAAAATTTCACAGCTTTCCACGAGGGGGAGGGGGGGTCAAAAATTGGTGAAAACTTGTCCACGTGGTATATGGATTGCCCCTAAACGGTTTAACTGAGCTTCTTTAAACCGACTCCTTTTTCATACAAAATTTGTGTAAATAAAAATTCAGTTAAATTTACACATATCAAATGTTACATTGTGATAATTAATGATTGATTATTATAAATATTAAGAATACGTGCCGAGCGGTTTTATCACAGGGAATGCAGATCACACTGCCTTTTAAGTATCGTGGAAAAAATAACACTCTAGAGTCTAGACCACCTGCAGTTTCATAGTGATATAGAGGCCCTAGTACTATGTTCACCATGAGTACACTAATCGTGGCGGTTTGCTACATCTCAAGCGCAAAAATGCATCAGTTTTCAATTAATTGGAATAAAACAAGAACCAGACCATTTTTCGAAAAACCGCGTTGTTCAGTCATGTATTTAGGCATTTATATACTGTGGTTGAAATATTATATCAAACAATTTAGAATTGTAGGAGAAATGCTTGGCAGAGTAATACATGGGCTAATTTTCAAGCCTGAGGAAGCGCCTTAAGGTTACTAGACGAGATGTCAAGACTAAAGATAAAGGATATGTTTAAATTCTCATTTTTCAGATTATTCTTGTCGGAGAAGGTATTAAATTTATGCAAAATCAGACATATAAATGATTACATATATTTATTTATACTTATTTACAAATTTTGAATTTTATTTTTAAACTTCGCGCGCAACATACCCCTTAAGCTATTATGGGTGCGCTTGAAGTGACCTTCAGCAGAAGTTAATGGCATATTTTTAAACTTTTAACGCTACAAAAAAAAGTATTGCGATTACTTCGTGAGTTTCTAATGGAAATTTTAACGTAAAATCCGAATTTCAACAATATAAAAGTTGATCTTGCTATTTTCTGAGTTTTTTAAGAAGGAACCGAAGGAGGACTCAGTGGGGTCTTTAAGGGTACTTTGTAGAGGTTCCTTTCGGTTCCTTCGGTCCGCCAGATTACCTAGTAAAACCATCTTATAATTTTGGCCTCGGGGTCGCTGAAACCAATTCCAATACTTTTATAACTTCAGCTATTTATAATTGGTTCCTAAACTCTGAAAACACCCTGATTTGCTGAAAGCATAAGTTTGACTATCATATTGTATCTCTCTGCGTTTTACAGGGTTGAGACTGTCATTATGATAAATATACAATGGTCGCTTTACATTCTTTGTTGTCTCATGCAGTAGGCTACAGTCATTATTGGCTTTCTATCACCGAAACATTTGTATAGATCTAATTTTTTCCCTATTACCAAAAATGAGCGTGCAGTCTGAATGATCCTCACTTATGGAGCTTCAGCAAATCTATTTTTAAGATGACGTTGAGTCTTCTTCTGATCTTTCTCGTTATAATAGTGAATCCTAAGGTTTTAGAATTTTTTGCCTAGTTGAACAGTGCTGTTGAATCCTGCATTGCTTCGTTTGGATTAGCTTGAAGACGTGCACGGGTTGCTTCTTTTTTAAACGTAGCTCCAAGCTTATTGGGTGATCCCTTATCGTGAGCAGCTCCATAACAGTGACCTTCGGTTTCGATACTGAAATCATTCTAATGGTTTACAAGGTTGCAGATTACCCGATGATCACCACGAGGAGGTTTCTTGCTCGGTTTTCGAGTAATTTTTAGTCCTAATTCTTTCAATCATCATTTCTCCATAGCAAACCGAAGGAACGAAATAGAGCATCTACAAAGTACCCGTGAAGACTCCATTGGGTTCCCATTCGGTTCCTTTTTAAAAAAACTCGAAAAAAAAACAGCAAAATCAACTTTTAAATTGTTGAAATTCGGATTCTACGTTAAAATTCCCTATAGAAGATCACGGAATAATCGCAATAGTTTTTTTTTTTGCAACGGTAAAAAGTTTAAAAAAATAAAAGATGTATAACGCCTATTGACTGCGACACTTTAAACGCATCGACTGTAAGTAGCAGTCAACCATATACCACGGGAGCTACATCCCGTTCTACACGGGAACTACATCTCGCAGATCACTCTACAAATAAAAATCGGGTGTCGCAAGGTCAGGCGACCTTGGCGGCCTTTCAAAGGGGCCTCCTCTACCTAACCTCTGACCTCGTCAAATTTCATTCAGAAAAACTCTAAAGATAATAGCGTAGTGTGGGGCCGCGCCATCCAAAGACGGGAGCTACACTTCAAACGCATCGACTGTAAGTAGCAGCCAACAACCGTTATACATCTTATATTTTTTTAAAGTTTTTACCGTTGCAAAAAAAACTATTGCGATTATTTCGTGATGTTCTATAGGGAATTTTAACGTAGAATCCGAATTTCAACAATTTAAAAGTTGATTTTGCTGTTTTTCCCTCGAGTTTTTTAAAAAAGGAACCGAATATGGACCCAATGGGGTCTTCACGGGTACTTTGTAGAGGCTCCATTCGGTTCCTTCCGTCCGCCAGGGCTATCTTAATATGTCCCTTGTGGTGAACTAAATCTCGTAAATGACCCCACAAATAAAAATCGGTCTTATTATGGGTTTCCGGTGTAATTGTTTGATGTTGGTGCTGTGGTGTCGTTAATGGATATTCAGTAGGTCTATATTTTTTTGGTCGAAATGTCGACACAGATAGTTATTTACAGTTACTTCGAGACTATCTTCCAATTCTACTTGAAAATGACGACCTATTCACACGAGCGAGAATGTAGCTACAATAGAATGGCGTGGCCCCACACTACGCTATTATCTTTAGAGATTCTCGGAATGAAATTTGTCGAGGTCAGTGGTTAGGTAGAGGAGGCCCCTTTGAAAGGCCGCCAAGGTTGCCTGACCTTGCGACACCCGATTTTTATTTGTGGAGTGATCTGCGAGATGTAGTTCACCGCACGAGACCTACTACGAAAGAAAAGACGATTGAAAGAATTAGGACTAAAGGATACTCGAAATCCGACCAAGCAACCTTCTAACGTTAAGGTTGTTTGACTACATCACTCATCGCAAAATAGTGTTAATTCGAAGACTTGAAGTATTTTTCAGGTTAGGGGCGAATAATGACAAGATAGTCATTAACTAATATTAGAATAGGATTAAGCGAGCCCGGAAACATATAATTAAGCTAGTTTCAGGTGGAAAAATACTTTATTTATATTTGTTACATGTCAATAATACTTATTAGGGCTGTTAGAACGGGGCGCACAAAAATGGGGAAATCTATGAGACACTCAGAACTCACAAGCAGTCAATGATAATTCGGTTTTGAGGTTTTAAAAATGCACTCTGAACATTTTACCGTCACGGAAAGGGGTTCCATGGCTATGGGATATGCTCTTGCTACCTGATTTTTCGAAAAAAATCGAGTAACAGCTAAAAAATAAGAGTAAAGTGGTTCACCAAACTACATGAATGGAGACCAAAGCAACTGACATTTGTTTGGCGCTGATCGCTTAGCGTTACTTGATCGTACTACCAAGCATTGTACTGTCGGTAAATTTGCACTCCTCTTGGCGGGAATTTCAAATTTCAATAAAAATGTGATTTGTATTCTTAATTTTGTAATTGTTTATTGATATGCCTTACTAGACTTCGGAATAGAAAAACTGTGGAAAGTGACAGAAGGATGCCGCCGTGAACTCGCTGAAAATAACTGAGAAGAATTTTTTAAGTTAAAAAATGTATTATTTGTTCATTTATTTACATATATTGTTGTACGTAACGTGCAAAACACATACTATTTATTCATTTATTTACATATCTTGCTGTGTTGTAACGTGCAAAACACATATTGAAATGGCGCATTACGTATAGTATTGTATAAATAAGGTAAGTATTGTACAACCTATTCTCGCTTTGTAGAAGATTTATATCAATCGCATAAATTTCTTATTGAAAATAACATCTGTAGATTTTAGCAAACATATAAAAACCATTGTCCTCTCAATAGCAAGGCATATAATAGAAATTATTGTACATAGCAGACGTCGAATTTAGTAACAAATTTTTGCAGGAAAAATTTGCAACATATAAGAAAATAACTACATTACCGGCGCTTACTTTTCACGAACTATTTTCTACGCCCTTATTTGCAAAAATTCATTATTCTTAGATATCGATATAGTGCTCTCGGATAGATTCAATGTCAAAAATTACTGAAGTTTGAAATGTCGACACAGGCTTAAGGAGGTTACTGTCCAACATATCGAAGGCATTTTTGGGTAGAGTTGGATTTTTATTTGATTATTTTGTATGGGCCTGTCCCGGTATATATGATCAGCCATAGACGTATTTTTATTATGCAATCAAGTGATCTGATGAGAGAAGTCTGCCCCGATATATTGGACAAAGCCTAGTTTTTAATTCATCATTGAAGGACTGGATTGCAGTCAAGTACACGATGGGGGACCTACAGCTTAAGGTGGGTTCCGAACCACCAGAAGCTCGGTAAAGGTACTTAGAAAACTGTCCAGATATTCTTCGTACAGTCGCTAAATATTATCATATATTCGTTCAATATTTCCAGATATTCTTGATATTCTTTATATTCACAAATATTCTTGATACTCTTCATTCGCCCAAATATTCTTGATATTCTTTACATTCTCAAATATTTGCTCATATTCCTACATATTCCCTCATATTCCGAATTATTCAATAATATTCACAGATACTCTGAAATATTTCCTCGATTTTTTTCACTTCGTTCACCGAGCACTCTTTGGCCGCATTTGATTTGCAATTTAAATTGCTGGTTTGAATTAAGCGCCGTCAGCGGCGAATGAAAGTCGCTGCGCCAGGCAAGCGCAGTAGCTTTACATGCCAAAGTTGGGATCACTCTTTTGCCGATGTTTAGTCAGAGATGCGCAAGCGCTAATATCGCCACGATTTTCACTTAACATCCGATCATATCAATACATTAATAAAGAGGTAAGTTTTCGTCTATTTTGTAAAAAGCATGCACTTTCAGTGTTTCGATTTAAAACAAATCTACCAGATGATTGCTAATTTTTTTATTGGACTATTTAGATTTTCGAAAAACTTAATCATATAATGAATAATTCTTTTTAGGTTACGACTCCTTCGAAAGTATATTAAAAATACTTTTGAAGATTCCTCTGGACCCATGACTTTTGCTTTTCAGTTCGATGGGAAGGAAGGGTATTCTACAAAAGTAAAATGTATATTTTGTATGACTAATTTCACTTTAAAGAAACAGGGAACAGGGCCATGGCAAACTAATAACTACTAAAGGGATATGAGAAATTGCAAAAAGAAAAAGAAGAATTCACGGTCTCAGGATATTATGTCATCTTTCAAGAAAGAATGCCCTAAGCAATTCATTCCTGATGAAATATGTAATAAAGGTGTTGATGGGAATGTTCTTGATCCACTTGAACATGTTGAAGTTTTCTTTGAGGCTGTTGATGCATCTTCAAAAGAAAAATAAAAGCAAACACTTCCTGAAAGGGATGGTCTTCCGACTAAAAAGAAACCTGCATCTTCAGATGAAAACGAAAATAATACTGCTAGTATTAAGGAAACTGTGCAAAAATCATCTCTAGCAGTAGAACAAGTACTTGAATCTGTACCTGATGATGAACCTCTGAGAAGACTCAATAAAAATTCCGAAAAAAAGGAACCGTGATAGCGATTCTGATAATGATAACCAATCTAACTCAGAACAGAATGCTAATCAGTCTACTGAAAATGAGACTTTTTTGTTGTAGATGAGAAACAGTGTGTGGCTGCTGTCTCTCAGAATAATGACAGTTCAGTTGATCAGGTATGTCACAAGAAAGACGGAGCTACAGATTGGAGTAGGTCAGGTAGATATAAAAGAAAACTGGCTGAAAGTGCATCCAGTTGCTTTTCTATTACAGATTTTTATTCCACGAGAGACCTACCCTCTGTCCTCCAAGAAAATGCAGCATTGAGGCTGAAAGTTAAAAAGTTAACTGCAATTAAAGTATCTGAAAGCAAAAGTCCTAATGATCTAGAAAATATGAACAGTTTCATGGTAAACCTGATCACAGAAGGAAAGAAGAACAGCCAAAACCAGAATCACGGACAGAGGCATACAAGTGATATAAAATTGATGGTACGCTATATATTCCAAGTTGGAGGACCAAAACAGTATAACTAGTTAAGGAATAATCTTCCTGGTTCACTACCACCAATAACATGTTTAAAGCGTGTTTACGCTCGTGAAAAACAAATTCCGAGGAAATGTGAGATTCGCTTCGACCAGTTGTCCAAGTTTCTTTCTACAACAGGCTTTCCAAAGAAAATATGGATTAGCGAAGATGAAACAAGAATTATACATCGAGCACAATATGACGCAGTTACAAATCAGATCGTTGGCTTTGCTCCCAATCTAAATTCTGAAGGATTGCCAGAAATTGGATCATTCCCAGCTAATTCAGCAGTACAGATGCGTAGCTATTTTGAAAAGTATCCACTAAGTAATTACGCCTATTGCATCATGGCGCAACTATTGTGTGACACAACTTCTACCTTTTGCGTTGCACTATTTGGAAGCAAAAATAACTTTCATGCAGTTGATGTGGCTAATAGATGGAAGTGGATGTCTCATAGGCTGAGGCGAAAATCCAACATTGTGCGTCCAGGAAACGCCTGGGTGCAGAAAAATCTTCAGTCTGTTCTTTGAGGGTGAAATCTCGAAATTTCACTAAAAAGCACTAAAATTTAAGGTTTTGCAAAAATGGGCTTCAAATGGATACCGATGCCTTCCAAGGGTGACTTTGCAATGAAAAGTCATCAAAGGGTACTTGGAGGTCCGTACCGAGTCGCCAAAGTCACCCCATGCCAATCCTCATGGAGGGGGACATGGCTCAAAATTGCGTATTTTCGAGTAAAACACTTGAATAATTTTGCGGTCCCTGGGTCATGTCTGTCTACGTGCACACGAGCATCTGTGCCACCTCTACACTGAAGCTGGACGCCCCCCTCCCCGGTCGCTGGTCTTCTTCTCCCCTCCCCCTCCCTCTCCCTCTGGTCGAGCGTAGTCGAGACTTGTCAGAACCTGTCAATGGCTCGTACTGTTGGCTCACGCCTAATGTTCGTTCACTCGCAGGTGCTAGTTGACGTTGTCCTCCAAAAGATTTTGGTCCAAACGTTTTGCCAACGTGGGCTGACGTTCTGCGATGTTGTTAGGAGGTTTGAAGGCAAAAGGGCTGTCCTTCAGAAAAAGACAAGGAGCCTTCGCTCGGAGACATTGCCGACGAAGTCCGTTCCAAACTAATAGTTATTTGGGAATCTGCTTTTATCCCAACGGCCTCAGAGAAGCGCATTAAGGAATGTCTCACAAATCTTCATAAAAAATACACTACGTTGAAAAATTCATTGAAGAGTAAAACAACTTCTCAAAGTAATAAGGATGAGAAAATCGCCGCCTTCAAAGAGTACCGCTCTGAATTATTTAGCATAGCCGCTTGTAGGTGCGTTGACTTGTTTAGGTGCTCCTGTCCCAAGGAAAAGAAGGTTTCAGCCGTAGAGCATACCTTCTATCTTGACCAAAGATGTAAAAGATTCATGGGAATTGCCAGCGTAGATGTCTCTGAAACAAAAAGAATACATAAGAGAGCAGAACGTAATGCAGAAAGAGGCAGACTTGAACGGGGAGAGGGTGGGGAAAGCGTTCCTACTGCATCGGCCTCCACATCTTCCTCTACGATTGATATGGATATAGATGTACAGAGAAAATCATCGCAGGCCAGATTTGACTTATCTGAAGCAGCAGTAGTTGCTCAAAGATATGGTATAAGTCAACGGGCTGCGGCATATTTAAGCTCGTCTGTATTCCTCGCTGCCAGTCGAGCAGGTATGATCTCCCCGGATTATTCTCAAAAAGTATTTGAGTGTCCAGTCATAGATAAAAGTAAGATAAGGCGCGAGAAAATTAAAATAGGCTCCAAGTTGAAGGAGGAATCACGCCATGAGAATTCTATTCGTGACTTATACTTTGATAGTCGGAAAGACGAAACATTGACAGCCTCCGGATTTATTAACGAGGAACACATATCTTTGGTGGCCGAACCAGGTTCTAAATACGTAGGCCATGTCGTCACACCATCGAGCCATGCCCAAGATGAGTGTGTTCTATTTATAATTACGTAACAACAGAACTGAATGGAGGCTTCGATGCAGTGGTAGTCGTGGGCTGTGACGGTACAAATACGAATAGGGGCTGGAAGAGAGGAATTATTCGTCTACTAGAGGAACGACTTGATCTCCCTTGCAATGGGTTATCTGTCTATTACATTTCAATGAGCTACCGTTTAGAAGTCTTTTCGTGTTTATTGACGGACCTACCTCTGGTCCGAAAAAATACTCAGGGCCAATAGGGGGACAACTTCCAACTTGTGAGACCCTCGATGTTGTAAAGTTTAAAGAATTTGAGTGTGACTTACCTGAGATTGAGCCCACTGATCTCAGCTCAGATCAAAGGTATCTTTATGAGATATCAAATGCCATACGGTTCGGAGCGTGCTCTCCTGAGCTGGCCTCCCGGAAGATAGGCCTCATCATAAGGGCTCGCTGGCTAACAACTGCAAATAGAATTCTGGGATTATACATATCAACAAAAAGATCCACAAACAAACTGCAAGTATTAGTTGAATACTTACTCACAGTATACGTACCTCAGTGGTTCCACATCAGACGGGATAAGTCTACGCTGATGTGAGTCGGCACCTCTTCCAAGCAATTAAATTGCCAAGGTTTCTTCCTCTGAAGTACTGAAGTACTTCTTGGAATGGTAACCGACCTTAGGCTTACCGTTCGCCAAGACGCACTCACCAAAATCCTGGAAGCAAAACATAAGCAACAGACAACTGTTAGATACAATATTGTGCTAAAAATTAATTTTGGAGCTAATGATTATACAGAAATGATTGATTAGGAACAGACAGATGTTTCACTTACTGTACCTCCAGTTTTAATTCCTATAACAGAGAATGAACTTACCGCTAAGCTATCTATGGCCGATGGCTTGGTATTAGCCTGGGACTTTACATCTTTCTCTTGTCACACAGTAGCGGTGGAAAGAACTGTTAGACTGGTAACAGAGGTGTCCAGAGAAGGCATCGGTCAATTTTGAGCCATTTCCCCCTCCATGAGGATTGCCATGGGATGACTTTGGCGATTAGGTACGGACCTCTAAGTACCCTCTGATGACTTTTCATCGTAAAGTCACCCTTGAAAGTCATCGGTATCGATTTTAAGCCCATTTTTGCAAAACCTTAAATTTTAGTGCTTTTTAGTTAAATTTCGAGATTTCACCCTCAAAGAACAGACAGAAGATATTATCCGATTTCAAAATTTAAAAGTGCGCTGAGTTTCGGATTGGACTGGGACACTTTTCCGCACCCAGGCGGTTCCTGGACGCACAATGTTGGTTTTCCGCCCCAGCCTAAAGTCTGAGGAAGCTAAGAAATATGGTATTTCCATTTTGGGCTATTCTTCAGATGGCGATACACGACTTTTAAATAGTATGCAGAAATACACATTTTCTGTCAAACAATCTGGTAAAGGGCCATCGAGGTGGCCATGGTTTAAAGCTTGTGAGTTAACTTCCACAATTTGTGTGCAAGATCACATTCACATTGGAACCAAATTAAGAACAAGGTTTCTGAAGGCTTCTATATTTTCACCTTTAGGTAATTTCCTGGTTTCACCTTCGCATGTGAGAGACCTAATAAGGACAATCAGCAAAGATCAGCATAATCTCTGTGAAACAGACTTGAATGGTACGGATAAAATTAATTTCAGATCAATGGAAAAGATGTTTCAAGAAAATGTGGGAAATATTTTGATGGATCATGTTGCTGGAAGTAGTGGTACTGTGACTTATCTAGAAATGAGCAGAGATATCATTTCCTCTTACATGGACAAAACTTTACCTCCAGAAAAAAGAATTTTTCTTATTTGGCGATGGATATTTTTTCTTCGATTGTGGCGAAAACGGCTTAAAGATAATGGCTATTCACATCAAGAAAATTTTCTGACGACCAACACGTACATGTGCATTGAAATAAAAGGCCATGCACTCATTCAAGTCATTAATGCATTCCGCACCACAGAAGAAGATTTTCTTTTTCTGCCTTTGCTGTGCAGCAGCCAAAGTTGTGAACAATTCTTTTGCTGTGCAAGGTCCATGACTTCCACCTTGTCAACTGTTGTCAATTTCACAATGTTAGAACTTTTGAACCGTATACGTCGAATTGAGTTTCAAGCTAAAACGGAAGTTACTCTTGGTATGAAATCTTCCTTTCCATTTAGTCATCGTTCATCGAAGGCTAAATCTGAAGAATCTAAATTGTTTCTTTTATCAAGCAGTGAAGATGTTGAAAAAGTAATTTCTGAAGCTAAGTCCTTAGCCCTTTTTATTGTTAAATGTGTCGAAATGACATTTTCAGAGATTCCTGAACCTACATTCACTCTCGAATCTTTTTTATTTGAGCCTGATGTTGACGAAGAGGAAGGATGCTTACCAGTATTAACAGACCTTAGTAATGACGAACAATTTGAAGAACAAGTAGATAGCAATTTAACGGAAATTGAGTGTCAAGATGTGTGTGAACATCTATGCATAGTATTTAGTGGTGCAATAGGAATCAAAACTTTTGAGAATATTGATCTTTATCCGGATAGTATATACGTCAAAGTCTTGGATGGTCTGCAGGTCCCAGTTATTATTAAGAAAACTACATTGTGTTATCTCTTCAATAAAGATGGCACAAAACTGAGCAGGGACCGATTACAACGAGTAAAGGCTCCAGTAGTTCAAGGGTTCTTCCATACTCTATATCTGGAAATGGAGTCAATAAGGAGGGAAGAAACCGTATACAAAGATGACTGGTGTGCGTTTTCAACAAGCGGTAAAAAATGATTTCTAATTGGAAGAGTTCTAGCTTTTGGATAAATGAGTGGAAGCACATCCAAAGAATTGCAATATTCCAAATCTTCAGCACCTGTGCAAGGACCTAAAGGAGGAAAAGGTGTAGGTTGCCTATGCTCATGGTATTCATTTCAAGCTGAAAATAATGCATCACTTCAGCCTGATTTTACATTTTTACCTGGCTATCATAACATATCGAACTATGTATGTATTATACCTCGTCCTCGAGTACTAAATGGTTCTCTTACTGTTAGTGAAGGACTTTACTTAAGGATTTTCTTGATTTTTGAGGCTTTTAAGAAGAAGCGATAAGCTCATGCCATGTGATATTAAACTTTAAGTTTAATATATATATATATATATATATATATATGTAATTTAATATACATAATTTAAATATATTCTGAAATATTGTCTCATGTTCCCAAATATTCCCTCATATTACTACATATTCCTAAATATTCCCTCATATTCCTATACATTCCTAAATATTCCCTTATATTCCTATATATCCCTAAATATTGCCTCATATTCCTATATATTCCTACATATTCCCATATTTTTTGTATTCCCAAATATTCTGCTATATTCTCCATAATCCTGAATATTCTTCAGGGAATATACTCCTCGTACACGAAAATGCAAAGTGGTCGACCCCTCGGTACTTTCCTTTCACTCGGTCTGCTAGGGGAGGTTTTGCAGAAATCTTCTTGATAGAAAGTCCAATCAATGATATACTGCTAAATCGCTATTTCAACTCCACGCAGGAAATTTGATTTTAATCGAGATGCTTCCCATCTGTACAGATTATTACCTTTTCAAATAGATTGAAGTTTGAATGTATCGGTTGAAGTATATGGGTCAAATTACATGCAGAATATCAGAATTTATCTCAATGTTAATAATGAAACAGCCAGACAAAAAGAAAGTTGTTGGATCTGGGTATGAGAAACATGTACCCCTATGTATTTAGATCTGCTGAATTGAAATCCGGCCTCAGAAATTTCCCAACGGATCTAGGCTTACCCCTAACCTCAATAAAATAGCTAAAAACTGGCTTAACAGCTGTTATTACGTGAACAAAGTTGAAGAAAAAAAACATAAAATCTCAGTCAAAATGTTCTCAAACTTATGTATTTTAATACGCTGAATTCGAATTCGTGACCAAAATTGGGTCACCCGGTCTAGGTTTGGCTCTAACCTCATGAAACATATGAAAATTGCAAATGAAGCTGATATTTCCTTTCAATAAAAAACTTACTTGCATTTCAAATCTAAGTAAAAACGTACATGCTCTTTTTTTTTATTGCGATGTATTCAAATGCAGAACCTACATCTCACTTTTAGCGTTACCCAGAAACAACGACGTGGACTTAGTAAGTTTTGTTTCCCTTGGGGTGCTAGATTAGAGTGGGTTCCCTTGCTTCTTACTATTCGGTGTGTTTGTTTAGGGTGAGTCCCCTTGCTTCTCACTATTCAGAGTTCTACGGACGTAATTCATTAGATTGCATTTAATCCATTTTCCAAATTCTATTTAAACTGTTTTTTTTACATTCTCATTCATGAAAGTGTAATCGGAGATAAATTGACCCCAAGTCTTAACTTAACAAAAATTTTTTACAAAATTTATAAACAAATTTCGAAAAATCAAAAAATCCAGTTTTCTCGAAAACGGCTTGACCGATCTTGATGGTTGAAATATATGCCCAATGGGTAATGCCTGCATTGAGCCGTAAGTTATACATGGCGCAGTACTGAGCCAGTGGTCTTGCCAGCGTCTAGCCAAATCTCGGCGGACCAGTGCTGGCGCAGTACTGGGTGAATTGGCCATGCCAACGTCTAGCTAAGACTTTGCGAACGAGTACTGGAGAAGTACTGGGGGAATTGCAGTTGAATTACTGTACCGAGACTGGAAAAAATCATAGATCAAAAAGCAAATATATACATAAACTACCGTCGGAAATTGTGAGCGTGATTGGCGTGAACAGTATTAAAAATCACTGCTGACTTTGAACCCCGATAATCCAATCCAAGATTTTCTCAAATATTTTACCTCGACTTCAACTTTTAGCATGACCTAGGAAAATTTTTGCATAAATCTGAATATGATATAACTATATATTATATGATTATATTCATACGAAAAATAAAGCTAATCTATCCTTTAAGCGATAGATAAATAAGCGTCGGCTCAACCCTGTCTAATATACATGTCTAGTACCGCGCCAGTACTGACGGTCAGTATTGCGCCGACGCTGCCAGTGCTGGCACAGTACTGCGCCAGTAGTCAATTTCCCGTTGAGTGTTGTAGACAGTACTGAGGAAGTTCTGAACAAATTCAAGAACCAAGTCTATTGATTTCAAGGGGATGAAAAAAATTATTTTAATTTTTAGATAATTTTTTTTAATGAAAATACTTTTGTAACACTAACCATTTTTCCCTATGTCATGCTCACATTCAAGTATTCAATATATATTTTTGCGGAAATTATCGTATTGATACTTCATAGTTTAAAAAAATTAATACTACTCTGTTGACCCCTCATATGTATGCCCCCATGAGAATGAGAAGCCAACTTCATTTGTAGCTTGCAACGCAATAGGATATACTCAATAGTGTAATATAAACCAGATGCAACATCATCATTCGATGCTGAGCATCTCACTAACAGATCTCAATGAACAGATCATTTCGCTCGTGTGAAAAACGTCTTATTTGCGAAATAATTACCTCTCACACACGTATCGAACAGTATTTTATACCAGAAAAGCGAAAAAATCATGTCAAAGTTGAGATTTTGAGTCTAGAGTGGTATAAACACAATTTCTCGTAAATTCCCCAGTCACAGTATCAATTGATTATAAGTAGATAGAAAAATATTTCTCTTTGTTTACTGCTGACATTCGCCAAACTAATTTCAGGTTTGCCCAGGATGCACCACGCGGAGGTCGTCAATTAGATTAGCATCCTTTACTTTATTTACACTATATACAACTATAGATATCCTGTATTAATAACATAGCAAATTACATATACACCATATACACACAAGATACCCAACAGTTTGCATATATACACTTCATATGCACAAAACATATGTATATTATTTTAAAGCTGAGATCCTCATTGATTAATTCACAAAACAGAATATTCATTCTGTCATAGAAGATAACAGTGAAAAGGAATAATCCGCAGCTTTAAAATAATATACATATGTTTTGTGCATATGAAGTATATATATGCAAACTGTTGGGTATCTTGTGTGTACTCGTATATAGTGTATACATGTTTTGTTAAATTATTAATACAGGATGTATATAGTTTTATATAGTTTAAATAATGTAAGGAATGCTAATCTGACTGACGACCTTCACGTGCTGCATCCTGGGCAAACGTGAAATTAGTTTGAAGAATGTCAGCAGTAAACAAAGTGAAGTATTTTTCTACTTACTTATAATTAGTTGACACTGTGACTGGAGAATTCACGAGAAAATGAGCTTCTAATCGAATGATGCTGAGGCTTCTGGTTTATATTACACCATCGGGTATTTCGTATTGCGTCATGAGCTAAACATTAGTTAGAAGAGTTAAGCATTTAGTTACCTTATATAAACTGTTCTCTTAAATCAGTAATTTAGACAAAATTGCTAAGTTCGAAAGTTTATTATTTTCGACAGATTATGTATAATTGTATTATCTTCAGATTAGAAAAAAAAATTTAGTTGTTATAGAAATATAT
>NC_046666.1:87693039-87698662 GCF_010883055.1 Belonocnema kinseyi | reverse complement strand
ATTATAGCTATACTTATTAGGGGTTTGACTATACGATATCCCTGGTATATGGAAAATGGTCAAGGATATTCATTTTCGCTGATCCAAGGATCTTTCTAAATTTCTTCGTTCGTTTTCAGCTAAATATTTAGCTATAATAAGGAATAATATCCCTGTCACATCTCAATTTTTTTTACCGTGTAGGTTTTATTTTTTAAACTATGAAGTACCCCTACGATAATTTCCGCAAACATATATATTGAATACTTGAATTTGAAAATGATATAGGAAAAAATGGTTGGTGTTCCAAAATTACTTCATTTAAAAAAAAATTATTTAAAAATTATAATAATTTTGTTCATCCTCTTGTAATCAACAGAATTGGTTTTTGTATTTCTTTCAGAACTTCCTTAGTACTCTCTACAACATACATTTAAATCAGACATGCCCAACCTGGAGAAATTCCCGCCAGGAGAAGATGTTTTGCGCTTACCACTATTTCGGCTGGAGAGCGAGAGTGGTGGTTCCTCTCAGACCCAAGCAGCACCGCAGATAGGGAATATCTGATAGGGTTATTGGGGTGACTAACTTTTTAATATAAATTTGTAATGGTGACTAGAATCTTCATTATGTTACTTCAGCATCTTTACACTTATTTTCAAATAATGTAATTCAAAGGAGAATTGTGCAAAGTATTTATTTATTTTACATTATTCAATATTTTAATATTACAGTTGTGGTTGACTGATAATTTTGAAAATTTAATAATACACTGTAATACTAAAAAATTGAATAATGTAAAATAAATAAATACTTTGCACAATTCTCCTTTGAATTATATTATTTGAAAATAAATGTAAAGATGCTGAAGTAAAATAATTAAAATTCTAGGCATCATTACAAATTTATATTGAAAAGTTAGTCTCCCCAAGCACCCTATCAGATTTTCGTATCAGCGGTGCTGCTTGGGTAGGAGAACAGAGCATCTAGGCACGTGTCTACCACCACCTTCGATCTCCAGCCGAAATAACGGTGGTCTGAACATGTGTTGCTGGCGGGAATTTCTCCACGTTGGGCATATCTGATTTAAACCATCAAGATCGGTCAAGCCGTTTTCGTGAAAATTTTAATTTCTTGAACTTTGTTTATAACTTTTGTAAATTTTTTTTTTTTGAAGTTAGGACTTGCGGTAAATTTATCTCATATGGGGAGCCACTTATCCCAGCATTGAGTTCCACATCTGAGCAGGGCACCCACACCATGTTTATCCTACTACGGCCTTTAATCGGAGTCAGTGTGTCTGTCTGTATGTCTATGTATAGTTATTGAATGTTGTAGCCACGCTCACTTTTGAAGGATTTGTCCAATCGAGCCAGCCTTTGATATACTTCTTAAGGTTCCCACAATGAAGATTATTATTAAGCGTCTTATAGATGGGTAGAAGACTTGGAAATTATCCAAATAGATTTTTGAATTTCGATGAAATTTAGAAAAGTTATATGCTTTTCAACATTTTGATAATATCAAAAAAAAGGAAAAAAAAATTATCGAATAGACTAAGAAATATTAATCCAAATTTCGAATAGATATAAAATATATGTTTTTTGAAATTATTATCATGAAATTACTTAATTAGACAAAAGTTCCAAAAGTTGGATCATTTTCAAAAATATGCAATTTTGGTTTTTAAGAGATCCATAAGTTTAAAGCGTTGTTTTTAGTAGATTTTAACAGAACTGAATATAGTATTTACAATATTTGAAAAAATGTAGCTAAAGTGTACGCATTAAACGTACGCGCGCAAGAAGAATGTGACCGCGCAGCGGGGATTATTTTTTACTGCTATACCCTGTCCTTTTTCTTCAAAACTTCTATGTAATGGGTTTCGCTTACGTTTTTTTCCTCTTCTTTTCGTGTCTGTTATTAGCATCCAGCAAAAATCAGTCATCATAGACTGTTGGAAATATGTTGAAAGTTCAACCACTTTTCAACCTCTTTTGTTCATGAAATCTCGTTCATTCACAGGGTTGAAATAAAATTCAATCAAATGTAATTGAAAATTCATGAAGATGTGCATGCACCTATGCGCCATCACACTTTTTGCGAAGCCAGACCCCTATGTGACGAAGTCCCACGACTCCTTCTTTGTGTCGTGAGATCCATAAAAATAACAAAGAACATACATATAATATTTAGTAAAAGAAGCAGCTTTAAGGGGAAACAATGTACGTAGGAATAATATTATTCCAATGAGAAAATTTCATTCATACTTTGGGTACTAACTGCTGTATGCTTTTTTAGGTTATGCTTACAAAAACGAGTATCGAAGATTTGATCTAAACGGACTTGAAATTCATTATCTTAATATAGTTCCAATTAACCTTTTGTTTTTTTTTCTTTAAAGTTGCTTATTTTTCTACATATTATATGTATTTAATTGATTTCACGACACAAAAGTACGAAGTAATTCATGATTCCTTATCAGAATTATTTTCGTACAGTTAGTGAATTGAAAATCACAGTATTTTTAAGGAATCTTATGCGTTTTATTTAAGATTTAATATTAGTTAAAAATTTTGAATCAAACCTATTTAATTCCATGAAAAATTATACTTGCTTTGAAAGTCTATAATTGTGCCGAATAAATTTTTTTTCGCTCTACTGAAATTTCAATTACATGTAGTTGAATTTTTAGCTGAATATTTGACATTTCCATTACACTTGTTGATTTTTCATTCATAAGTAGTTGAAATTTCAAGCAACGTAATTGTATAAAACTTCACAGAAAAAACTGGGGGTTTACTACAGTTGCGGCTCAAATAAAAGTTGTTACGATTTAGAACATAAGCTCCAATAGATACCTGTAGAGAGTCAAAACGGGTCGTTAGAGCGCTCATGAACAGATCATGAAGATGCATTCACAAAACAAACGCTTGCAAAGTTGGCTGTTGACAACTTTGCTATATAACCTGCAAAAGATATTTATGAAGTCATTATATTTACTTTAATCAGGGTATTATTTTGTAAAATAACTATCTTTATTAAGCAATGTCCATCAGAGTTCGATTACATGTGTGTTTTAAGGTAAATATTGTGTTATTCATAAAACATAATATCCAAGTGGGCAAAGCGAAACATAGGAACATTGAAAATAAGCTCAATTACAATTGAGATCCTTTAGAAGCCCAAATGTGGTATCATTTAGAGTTAATTTCATATCGTTTTGGGTTGCTTCCCAGCAAGTAAGTATAACGATATGGATTTTCGGGTCCTTGAGCCCTCAAAACACATACGTTTAGTTACACAAAGTGTACCTCGAAAGCTAGTATCGACTAGAGAGATATCGATCGGATATATCGATTGATCGATGTGTATTAAAGTTCAAATTAGAATTTAAAGTTTAACTTATAAATATAACTCAGAAATTACAGAATAAGAACAATTTAGAAGAAAATATTCATTATTTTAATACTCTCTCTCTCTCTGTCCTGAAATAATAGAGCGAATTTTTACATGAAGTCGTATTATAAACATCCAGTCACAATTTGAGCTTTGAACTGAAATTCTTTAGATATGTCAATAAACGAATTGTTCATGTCGCGTTTAAAATCTAATAGGCGGAGCCATACGACCTCATTTCTTATTTGTAAAATGGCTGTTAAATTCAATGACATCAGTGATTTGATTGGCTGAAAGAGAGAAGTGGGAGATTACTCTGCCCGAAACAGAGTTTATAAAAAGGCGCGCACAACGAAAAAATGCCACATTTTGTATCGTCGAAACCACATATTGAATACTAAACCTGCGACACTTAATAGTGTATATTTGAGTTTTTTGGACTTAGAAACTTTGTATTGTGCTTGAACTTAGTTAATTCGTTTGAATTGTTGTTAAATAATAAAATATTATAAATAAGAGCAATTGGTAAGCGTAAAGCGGGACGTCGCAATATAAACAATCATAAACAATTGTGATTTGTGAACCTGAGACATTGATGGTGGAAATTCATCTTTAATAATTTGGGAATCATTAACTGTTGAATTAAGTGTTTTTTTATTTCAAATAAATTCCTGTAAATGGTTTTCGTTACAACGAATCAGCGACAACAACGATCCCGTTCAGATGCTCCATCAGAGACTAGCGAATTGTTGACAGGAAATTTAGGTGAAATTTGGGCATTACAGTAAGGTTCATTTTTGTTGCAGCTCCTTTGGAACCAAAAATGGATTTCAATGAAAACCTTATTTTTTTGTGTTATACCGCATGTGGTTGACAATTCAACCAGATATTTCTAACAGTGTAGCTTCATTCCACCTACATTGATATCGCTGTTTCATCACTTTCATATCTTAATAAGGCCGCTTCCCTTGAAGCGAATTGTCGACAGGAAATCTAGGTGACACTTGGACATTATAGTAAGGTTCATTTTTATTGCAGCTCCTTTGGAACCAAAAATGGATTCCAATGGAAACCTCAGTATTTTCTGTGTTATACCGCATGTGGTTGACTATTCAACCGCATATTTATAGCAGTGTAGCTTCATTCCACCTACCTTGATATCGCTGTTTCATGACTTTTATGTCTTAATACGACCGTTTCCCTTGCTCTTTACTGTAATCTCCAGAGTTTTCGGGAAATTTATCTAAGTGTGAATCGAGGAAGTATAATTTTAAATTCATTAAACAGCCCAAATTTGTATAGGCCTTTACCACGTTGTCTACAATTTTCTTGTAGTCAGGACTGTCAGAAATTGGTCAGAAATTCCCATCTGTATCTGATGTTAAGATACAGATGGGTATTTCTGACCAATTTCTGACCTATATACTTAAAACATTGGCCATCCTTATCTAAAGCTTTCACACACTGCTTCATCAGTCCTAGCTTGATGTGAAGGGGTGATTTAAGAACTTTCTTAGCATCAAAGAGAGTATTTTGAATGATGTTATGAGATCCAGGTTCAAAGG
The DNA here is from genome assembly GCF_010883055.1 of Belonocnema kinseyi. Classification (NCBI taxonomy): domain Eukaryota; kingdom Metazoa; phylum Arthropoda; class Insecta; order Hymenoptera; family Cynipidae; genus Belonocnema; species Belonocnema kinseyi. The sequence goes on along the minus strand of NC_046666.1, from coordinate 87,693,719 downwards.
AATTTTTTTTTAGGCCAAAATTTTTTTCTATAATGATTAGTTCGATCTCTGCTATTCCAGTGGCATAAAACGTATGGCTCTCTCGTAAAACCTGATTGTTGCCGGAGTTGAATAGTAAAGATTTTGAGATCTCCATATATGCGCTATTTGTACTCTGCATAATTCAATTCCTCTGTAAGTATATTAAGATTGTCATACTCCTCTTCAGTCGCCGTTGAGTGAGAAATTGGAACGAAACCATAAACATTTGTGTTATGTAGTAAAACGGCTTTTAACCTACGTTTTGAAGCGTCGAGAAAAGTCTCCAGTCTTCATCTCTATACACATAATTTTTCAAGCAATTCATTAACTCTCTTAAATCACTACAATAAACCAGTGATGTCTCTTCATCTTTTGTGAAATATTCCACTAATTCTCCCTCTCTTTTGCAATAAAATGTGAATCACGTTTGGTTGTAAGAGGTTTCTTTTGTAAAGAAATGAAGCAGCAAATTCTGGACCATCTTTTGGTAATCCTAGGGCTCTAAAGAATTCATTTAATTCCGACTGCGATATTAGCATAGGAGTTTTTGATTTGTCGTCATACCAGGTGTATACATATGAAACCGGTATTTTTTCAAGAAAAAAACACATTTATTTCAAGAGAATGATAACAAATATTTTATTCAAAGTATGCGCCCT